>NC_056736.1:528054532-528204203 GCF_019279795.1 Protopterus annectens
CATATCATTATCAGATAACACCTTTTTGTATTTCTTCCTTAGATTACTATAAATCTCCAACTTGAGGTTTTTCCGAATGTTTGCTGAAAATTTGGAAGGGGTCTTCCAGTGTTTGTTACGTTTCTCAAATTTCAGCAAATAATTGACTTTATTAGTAGTGGCGTTTATTCGTGAAACCTATTCACAAGGGTGCAGCCAGGCACAGACCTTCAAAGAATTCAAACTTATTGGTCCTAGTTCTTGTTATACTTAAAAGTGTCCATATCAGGAGGTTCAGGCTGTCAAGTCAGGATTGTTGTTTTGTGTAGTAGACAAACATTATGAGCATAACCTTTTTAATGTGAACACTGAGCTTGTCTTTTTGATACCAGTGCGTCTATATTGGTTTTGATAGAGGTAGTGGCGATGCGAAGAGTATTTTCAAGATGCTCATCTGAAATTTTCGTTCTGATTTTATTTTTTGTATACTTCATACGAGAAAAAAATTGCTTGCAAATGTATGTACTCCCCAACAGAGATGTCATGAACAGGCATGTTCATGAAGTGCCGGATATTTTTCTTTGGATAGGTACAACTTATAAAAGTCCAAGAAAGACGCTTGCAGAAATGTTTTTTTAAGTTGCATATCTGACTGCAATTCTATGCATTCCAGTTGCAGGTTTGCAGGCAACATGTTGATGTCAACTGAGAATGGAGTAGCAAATATACTGAATTGTTGTTGGCGTTTTCTAAAATCTTGAAATCTACTCTCAAACTCCTGTGATAAACTATTAAGTAATGCCGCATATTTTTCAGTGTTTACGTGGTTTTGCTCAGATAGTGTTTCAAAGTGAATGAAGGTATTGTTCTTCATCTGACAGTGCCATAATTTCGGTTTCACTTCAAATGCCGTCAGTGTTTGAAACATGTTATTTATAAATAGATTTTCACCTTGGAGGCGCAGGTTCAATTCATTTAAATGAGTAGTGATGTCTACTAAGAATGCTAAATCAGCCATCCAGTTTGCATTTTCAAATTCGGGTACAGGCTTTCCTTTTCACTCCATAAAGGACTTTATTTCATTTCTTAAATCATAGAAACGTTTCGGCATTTTTCTGCGACTTAACCACCTCACTGCAGTAAAGTACACAATGTCTCCATAGGTAGTTTCCAAAGTAGTCAAAAACTCCTGAAACTGGCGGTGATTTAATCCTCTGGATCTTATAAAATTTATTGTTTTAATAACAACATTCATAACATTTTCCATTTTTAAAGTCTGTGCAGACAAATTTTCCTGATGTATAATGCAGTGGTACTTCATGAAACACACATTACAGATTTGTTTTGCATCTTCTTCCATCAGTGTTGTTAGTCCTTCCTTCTTTCCAACCATAGCTGGAGCACCGTCAGTTACTATGCCAGACAGGTTTCCAATGGTCAAGGAAAATCTTGCCAGTGTTTCTTTTACTGCCTTGTACAGATCAGCAGACTTCGTTGTGTCTTTCAGTGGAACAAGACAGGCCAGTTCTTCAGTAATACTGAAATCGTTGTCAACACCACGAATAAATATGGCAAGTTGTGCCATATCTGTAACATCAGTGCTGTCATCCAAAGCTATGGAGTAAAACTTGAAAGTTGCACACCGAATTTCCAAAGTTTTTTCAATAGATTTGGCTATATCTTCCACACGCCTTGCGATTGTCTGGTGTGATAAACTGATTTTAGAAAATTCTGATTTTTTTTCAGGGCAAATTATGTCTGCTACACTTTCAAGGCATTCTTTAACAAATTCACCATCGGCAAATGGCTTGGATTTTTTCGCAATTAAATTTGTTACAACATAACTTGCCTTCAGTAAAGAATCCGGCTGAGTAGCTGATTTTCAAAACAGCTGTTGTTGTAATGTAAGACTTTTTTTTAATTCTGATATTTTCTGTCTACGGCACACTCCTTGCAATTCACTTAATTTGGGGTGCATTTGAATATAATGCCTTTTCAAATTGTAGTCCTTGAAAACCGATACCACTTCTCTACATAGTAAGCAAAGCGCTTTATTGTTAGATTCAACAAAGAAGTACTCATCAGTCCATTTTTCCTGAAAGACTCTCCTTTCATCCGCTATTTTTCTTTTCATGTTGGTTTTGCTTTGACAGGATGCAGAAGCCATGCTGAAAAGTAAAAAAGGAGTAACTATTAACTACTTTATTCCTAGTTACATAATTTTTAAAACAATGGCTAACAATTTACATTAAAAATAAGGAAATAAAAATTATGTGTAGTATATGTTAATGGTGTTGGAGGGAGCATTTTACATCTGCAACATAACACAAAAATATCCCTGGGGTGAATTTACAGTTACCCATCCAGTTGTCCAGATTGCATTTGAGGAGGGCCAATGAGGCACTTTGTTTCATTTGTAGTCCTAATGCCATTATTCTTCAAAACACCCATTACGCATAAAGCACATCACATTTACTGTGACTGTTGGTCTGTACTTTGTGCCAGTAATATTGGGCGTTTTGAAAAGTTCTTCATATAATTCATGAAATTCAGATGGACTGCGATAGAGCTATGAACATGTATGGTTAGCATGTAATCAACAGTTTCTTACAGCTACAAGGATGGCAGCTTTCAATGACATAATCAGAGCTGTACCATCAAGTTAAACACAGTTTACTTTGCATGCTACCCAAGAAAACTGATTCACTTGCAATGAAAAAAACTGGCACACACTGACACTGTCATTAATTCTCTACAGTACTACAAATTCACAATGGGAAAACCACTCCAGCAGTTCAAGTAGGTAAAATGTCAACATTAGCAGCCCTACAGTACTACAATCCACAAAAATAAGCAAACAAATTTGCAATAAAGTAAAGAATTCACATCACTGACTTAATAAAACAATTCTGAATAAGAGGGTCTCACCCAAACAAATGACTGGTGCCAGAAACATGACCGCAAGCCGAATGCCAACAAATGCATCATCATCCCTTTGGCCCAAAGTTTTGGGGAAAGCGGCTGTGAGGCTGCCAGCCCAGCTAGATGTTATTTTGTACATAATTCTATGTCATTTTTGAATATTAATATGATTCCTATGCTTGTCTTACAAATGTAAGAAAACTATACGTATGTGTATATTAAACTACTGGTGCAGAAGTGTGTGTTGAACTGTGTGTTCTGTACTGAGCTTCAAGAATGACTGAACCAAATGTTGAGCTAAAGATGTAGCTGAATAATCTATCAAGCAAAAAACTTTCTGCTCCCTCAAAGTTCACAAAGCAGAGCATAACAACTACTTCCATCACACAAAGCTCATAGGGCAATTCTAATAAAATAATCAGATGTGCTGTGCAGTTACAATGGCCTGTGTTTCCAGCCTGGTACGAGTTGCAAGATGATGAAAATCTAGCCAAACAACCAACTTAACTACAAGCATGAACCAAAATAATTTTCATTTAAAAGTGTACAAAACTATGCAGCAAATCAAGCACTGCAAAACATCCAGGACTGGTTTATTAAAAGTCTTCTGTAGATGCAGACATTTTATTCCACTCATGCATTCACTTTTTCATGTGCTTTGAAAAATACATATACAGTTGCATTTCACACAGTACAGTCCGGAACATCTCACTAGTAAACTTCAGTAATCCCTCCCTTTTAACTAATACCCATTTTACACTACAATAAACAATTAAAAAAAAAAAAAAAAGGTCAAACACATCCAGCAAGACACAAAATATGCAGAGCTGTTGTTGAGGGCTGCAACAATAATGAAAGCTGGTGCGACCAAATAAGCACAGTACTTTATTTTTATACAGTGTGACAGCTGCACTAAACTAAGAATACAAAAGATAATAAAATTTGTAGTCAAGAAACTCGACAAACGCAGTTCTACACTTTGAGTAAAGCGTCACGGGAGAAAACAAAAACAAGTTTCAGACCATCTCGCAGCCTTGCAGGGAGGACACATACTTAGGCAGACAGTCACATTCTGAAACCGGTTCCTTTTATTTCTTATTTTTACGGCTTTTGGTTTTGACAAGTAATTTTTGCCACTTGAGTGTATTAAAAAAGCGAGTGGAATCAGGAGACACACTTCGATTGATGTATCTGAGAATTGTCTGGTTCCAGCCAGAACAGCTTGGACTTTCCACAATCTTGTGGTTGCAAATTTGGGAAACTACGCAAGGGCCAAGGCATCTGTACTTTAATAATAACTGTAATATTAACACAAGAAGCAGCACCACTGTCACAGACTTTGGTGGTAGCCCGGAGGGGATGGACCAGAAATCATCCGGCGGCCAAGGACCAAGATGCCAAATAGGAGGGGTCCCAGAACAAATTCACGTAGAATACCACTAATGACAGGTCTGCTGTCGGAGGTGGTGGTGCATATTTTGACCATGTGGGTCCTACTGGTGAGCTAGTTGGCCACTCATCTGACGAGACAGGGATTTACATCAAGTTGAGTTCGCTTTTTGATGATGTCTGAGTGGGGCATTATGTCAAAGACCTTGGCCAAGTCAAGGTAAAGCTGTATATACTGAATTTCCCTCATCCAGGGCCTTGGTGACAATCTCAAAGAAGTCAACCAGGTTCAACCTGAACCTGAACACTAGTCTTTTTGATACAACCAGGTTCAACAGGCAAGATCTGCCCCTTATGAATCTGAAATGGGCAGGGTCAAGTGCTTGGAGATTGCTATGTCCTTGTTTATGTGATCCATAATCATACGCTCCATGGCTTTACAGATCAGACTTGTTAGTGGCTAGACTAGAGTGACATAACAGGTGGACTGTACAGCACATCAGGCAGAAAGAAGAGAAATTCTGGTGAATTATCAACAGCAGAGATCTCTACTGACAGAAAACTGGCTGTTTTTGAAGGGACAGCACAATACTCAACTATTCCAAGTCTGTTCATCGGAAAGTGAAAACATCTTCATTATCTCACAAATGAATACGTTGGGAATCAAACCAAGACCCCAGTGCCATCATGTGGTTAGGGGTTTACACAAAACTGAGCAAAGCAATTCCGGAAATTTGTAAATGTTTTTAAATCATGTTAATTTCAAAAGTGTGTAATAGATGCTCTTCACTAAATGCACACTACAAATGAACATACCCCTTCATTCAACACAATATAACAAGGTTAGTGATTTATCAGACATATCACCTCAGAGCCATATTCACAATTAACCAAACCCACATGATCATCATTTTACTGCACAAAGCCACATACTGGACTTAACATCCACAAAAGTCTTCACTGTTATATAATCACTAGCTCATAGGATTCACAATCAATAAACAATTCAATCACTTAACAAGAAAAAAACAAACAAAAACCCCAAAACCTCAGTCAATCCCACTGCTGACTTCTGCCATGCTAATATGTTTAAGTATTGAATGGTTGATATGCAATTTACACAATGTCATTTCTGGCAAAAAATGATATTATCTGGAACACCAAGGACTGTCATTCCTGACAAGATGCAGCAACCCGGCACTATTTTTCCTTAACTGAGAAGAGAGAAAGATCCTTACAATGGGGGTGTGGAGGACCTTTGCCCCCTATGATAAATACATCCCAACACCTCCAAAAACAGATATCTGATTTAAATCTGCACTGCAAGTGCCAAATATATGACGTGAGCAGGGAGTATGGCCTTTGATCCACACCACTGAGATTAATGTGTCTGAGGTGTTATTAGCCTTACAGTAAATTTGCACTTCGACCTTGGGTAAGAGTCCACATTCAAGACTTATGATGTACTGTGAAGATCAGAGTTTTAATTCTGGGCTCCTCTGGACTTCACCACCTTAGATTGATCCTACTACATCAGCACACCAAAATGAGATGAAAAATGGGTCCACTGAAGTGGAATCAAAAGTTAGTGCAGGACAGGACCAAGACGTATTGTGATGACAGCCTTAAAAAATACCTGTATTCAGTACATTGCATCAGCTTAAGATCTGGGGTAGCAGCTGGGGCAGCTTACCTGCAGATCAGACTAGGTAAGGATCACAAGTCCACCAGCACTTCACCAGTATTACTTCTTTATTACAAATAGCGATCTGGTACCTCGGCCTTTAGTAGTACATCATTTAAAAAAAACTGAAATGTACGAGCACTTCACCAGTATTACTTCTTTATTACAAATAGCGATCTGGTACCTCGGCCTTTCAAACATTTGTGGAGGGAGAGCAGAGTTTAAGCTTCAGAAGAAATGTTTTGATGTAGGAACTGGGAACATGTTAAAAGGAGAAAAGGTTTTTGTTGAGTGGGTTGAGAGGGGTAGGGGGAGTAGTTGCATTAGAGTTGGAGGGTGAGAGTTTTTGGATTGTGTCACTGAAGTGTTTATTAAGGAGGGTAGAGGTTTCCAGAGGAGATTTGTTTGGAAAAGGGGAGGAGTTGTCAGGACAGCCTGCAGAAAGAATTTTTTTAGGGCAGACCAGAACTTACGTGGGTTGGATTTGCTATTTAATTGGGCAGAGTTATAGTAGAATTTTTTGTTCTTATTGATTTGTTTCTTGACAAGATTCCGTAGTTCTCTGTATTTATGCAGCAGGGGTAGTTCTTTAGTTTTAACCCAGGCTTTCCACGAACTATTGCTTTTGTGCATAAGGGATCTAGTGTCTTTAGAAAGCCAGGGAGCTTCATTTGGTTTGATTCTAATTCTCCTAGAGGGGGGAAGGGAGTTGAGGATGTTCAGGAAGATGCTATTAAATTTACTCACTGCATCATCACGAGGGATCTGACTAAGGATAAACCAGTCGATACTAGACAGTAAGGAGTTGAATTGGCTGATATTAAAGTTAGTGGGTTTACGACAGTCTTTGTAAAGATGTGATTTAGGTGTTTGGGTAGAATGCCTTAGAAAAGAGGTGGGGAGATCACTTTAAGCAGTCTGGTAGGGTAGATGGGCTATGGCAGAGGTTAGGGGAGTTAGTGAGAATCCAATCAATAGTAGTGCTGGAAGATGAGGTTTTATGGAAGCGGGTGGGAGATATTATCAGTTGATGGAAATCATGTAGGTTTATACTAAACTGTGGAGAGAAAGTTGTAAGTTTGCACCAATCTATATTGACATCTCCAAGGATGAGGGATTCATAGTGTATGTTGTGGGAAAACCAGGATAAGATATTTTCTAGGGTGGGGATATTATTTCCAGGGGATATATATGGAAGCTATAGCAAATTTCTTGTGTGGGTTAAGGTGGCAATTTAGGATGATTAGTTCAGCTGGGTGGAAGTCAGGGGATAGGGATGGAGACAGGTGAGAAATTTAGGTCATCAAAGTAGAGGATGGCTGCACCATCCCCTTTTTTAGGGAACCTGTTGAAGCGGTAAATGTTATAGCCAGGAGGGAGTATTGCATTGTAAGTGATGTGTAGTTTGAGCCACGTTTCGGATAAGGATAGAATGTGAGGGGATGTATGTGCTATCCAGGTGTGTAGCTCAGTGATTTTGTTACTGAGGCTTTGAATATTTAGTGAGTAGATAGTTAGGTGTTTGTGTAAAGATGTATATTAAGTGGCAGGATGAGGATGGCATGAAGCATGAGGGGAGGTGTTTGTGGAGACGGAGGGAGTCTTGTGGGGTAAGTGTCGGTGGGGAGAGGAGAGGGGGCCTGGGTTGGGGTGGATGTCACCAGAGAGGAGTATATTATTAGCAAAAAGTGTGAGAGGAGTAAAAGGTAAGAGATGGTTGTAGATTTAGATTTGTAGCTGAGTAGGCAGCTGTGAAGTATAGTTAGTTTATGAAGACAGTTTCTGGTGAAGCTGAAGAGAGATATGGAGATAATAAAGGAGTAGTGTGCAGAGTGTGTGAGATAAAAGACACTAAAACAGTAAGACAAATGACCTATGTAATCACACACACACACACACACACACACACACACACACACACCATACCTGTCAAATGTATAGATTTTCACATAATGTCCAGATTTTGCCTCATATTTTTGGTCTGCTTCTCATAAAATTGACTTTTTCTGGCAAATCGTTGAGGGTTGATGTCTGACAATAATGACAGACATTTGAGTTTCGGACTTCATACCTTTCAGAAAATTCATGCTAATGCAAAACTTGTTATTCTATCTTGTAAGACCAATATTTAAAAAGTTCCAATATTGTTTGGGCCTTTGTCCCCTCATTCTTATGGCTTTGTACAGGTTTCTTCCTTGAAGAGGTTGGGAGGTATGATACACACACACACACACACACACACACACACATATATATATATATATATATATATATATATATATATATATATATATATAAAAATGTGCGTGCGTGTGTGTATGTGTGCATGTGTGTGTATATGCGTGTGTATATGTATGTTTAATGTACCTGGGTGTATCTATCTATATATAAGTATATGTATGAGCGTAGTGTGTGTATAAATATATCTATGTAATATCTGTACATATTATATATATATATATATATATATATATATATATATATATATATATACACACACACACACACACACACACACACACACATACACACACACACACACACACACACACACACACACACACACACACACACACACACACACACACACACACACACACACACACACAGAGTCCTCCACACTTTCTAACAAGCTAGACTTTACTAGCTGATTATGTAATGTAGTTGAACCTGTTATAGATGACATAATGCCAAGCCAGAAAAAAATAAATAAATAAAATATCTCTTTCCCTGAAGGAATTTATTTAAATGTATTAATTAATTAATTTAATTATGTTATTTATTTCTTTATTTTAAGGTGACTTCCTCGATCTGTATAGGGCAGGTGGGGAAAAATCATAAATTAATTGAAGGGATTTATGTGGCTAAAAAGAAGAATGCACCAAGGAAAGTAGTGCCAAGATATTGGCTGAAAGCCCTTACAAAAAATTGATTTATATCCTTCACATCCTGGTGACTGTGATTTTTGTTTACTGGCCAATTTTACATTTGCGTTACAGCTGAGAGATAACCCGCACCTTGTACGCTGAAGCAGTATCTCCCTCACAAGATTCCCAGGCTGAATGTGTTGCAGTCAGTGATTTATTTTATATAGTGACAGGATTATTTGCCGTGCCTACCAGCGATCCTTGTAGTAACTGGACCCGAAAAGCAAAAACTTTCCCTGAAGATCAGGGTAGTTACAGCAAATATACACCACTATAAGCACTAAAGATCGGTTCTTCTAGACTGCCGATCTCTAGGGCTTCCATTATATAGTAAAACGTGTTGTTATCAAAACGACACCTATAGTAAATTAAAGGGGCTGCAAAATAAAACTTTCCCTGAAGGTAATGGAAGATATAGCACAGACACACCATTGTAAGCACTAGAGATCGGCTCTTCTAGACTGCTGATCTCTAGTGCATAGATTATATGGTAAAAGCACATGTCCGTAGGAACAGCTGTTAAATATTACAGCAACTGAATGCAAGGATGACATGCTGGCAATTATGGACTGACTGCAATACTCGATAATGTACCTGGTGGTTAAATTATGCAGTAGAACATGCACAAAAAAAAAAACAAATGAAAACTCGGGACAAGATGAAAAACAACAGTTGTAAGTTATGAGTTTATGAATGTGTATGTAAACAACAGTTCTGGTGTAAGGGAACACGAGGAATAAACATCAATGGATTTCTTGATTTTAATGTGACTTAAGTGGTAAAATTTAAACATATTTTCCAAGAAATCTAAAAACTTTGCTGGCAAATGCCTATAACAAGCAGCATTTTAAGACGGGATTTAGTTGTGTCCTTTATAATTGCTAATGAAATGGAAAACAATAACTACAAACTGAGCGATAGAACTGCTGCTACTGTACTTTAGGAACAGGTTCAGCAGAGTTGCAGTTTTGACACTTGGGCTAAATAAGCAACAAACACAGGCAGGAATGCAATCATCACTGGGGCTTACTATATAAATCAAATTATTAAATGTGCTGTATGTAGAACTTGTTGAATTTACCTGCAAGTCCAACATGGAAGCAACTCGCTACATGGGAACCTGAAAGTCAAGTGTTCAGTTCTACATGGAATATATACAGGACTAAAACAGAAATATTTAAAGAAAGTTAATGCCGTGGGTGGGATTGTTAGTGAAATCACGTGTGATGTCTCAAAGAGGGTGGTGATTAGCAAAATGGGTGGCAATGTTTATGCCTCAGTCCAAGGAAAAGAAATGATTTTATGAACGAGATAGTGCCCCTTTAAAGTGTTTTTTGATTGTATCTTCTTTATTTTCTGAAAAAAACAAAAAAAAATATACTTGTTTTCCTGCCTTTCTAAGCTAGTATAGTCCAGTTTTCAGGTTAGTGCTGAATTCAGGGCTGTGTTACAAGTTTCTGTGTTTGCCCATACCTTACTTGGATAGAAGGAAGTTTCTCTGTTCACTGTGAGAGAGGGAGCTTTGAGCAGCCTGTCTGTCCCCGGAGGAGTGGTTTCAGCCCAGAAATAAGTAGTTTATTGGTCATTTTGGGCTAATTTCTATCTCTTTCATTTCCCTGCTATAAAACCACATTTGTGCGTTTTTGCGCACCGGGCAGCAACGGTGCGTATAACTATCCCCAGCTCCACATAGTCTATTCTTCGATTTTTCCCTTGGAACTAGACAAACTTTCACCTTAAGCACTCAAACCATTCACTTCTCATCCCAGCACTTGCTCAAAACTCATAGCAAGCACTAATAAACCTTAGCACTAGACCCCCTATACTGTAGAGAAGGACAAGGCTCTCTATTCGACCTTAACAGCCAATCAGTAAAACAGTTCACTGTACCTATTCAAGCATGTCCAAAGGGGAGATTCAGGTGTGTTCTCCGGTCCAACTGGTGAATCTGGGCATTTTGAGGCAATGTTACAATTGCCTCATGTACACAGACAACCCTCCCCTCCTTCCACCAAACACTAATACATGCGAGAGATGCAATTATATAGTCAAACTGGAGGCTAAGTTCTCTCAACCCAAGACTGGACCAGGCAATCAAGAGGAGAAGGGAATTACTTGCATCACACCACCAGTCTCACATAGACCTATGAAACCAGCACTGGCAAAAAACACACATAAATACACGAAAACATACTCGGAGGCTCTAAATAGAAATCTGCAAAAGCAACAGAGACCTCCAAAGCAGACATCCAAGCAACCTCCACCCCCCAACACAAACCATGAAACACATACTACACAAAACCAGTGTGCCACGCAATCACAGCCCTTAAGGCAAAATAACATACCCAACACACTAGTAATAGGTGACTCTATAGTCAGGCACACTGATGTCCCACTCACTAGGCTGAACAAGGAGAAGGTTACTGTTAGCTGCCTGCCGGGTGCCAGGATCCACCACATAATACAAGCACTCAGGTCACTCCAGAACAAGTACAAATATGACTCTGTCATATGTGAGTGTGAATGACCTGAGCCATACCTCCCTGGACAACATGAAAAGAGACATGGAGGAGCTCTCTGATCACGTAGCCCAGGCCGGTATGACCCTGTCCCTGAGTAGTATCCTGCCCTCACCAAGAACAATACAACGGTATAGAGAAAAAATTATCAATTTCAACAATAGGCTAAGCTTCTGCTGTCATTCAAAGGGGATCCAGTGTCTGTCAGCCTTGGATGACATGCTCGACAAGCCACGCTGCTTTGCTAGAGACGGCTTGCACCTGTCATGCTTAGGCTTTCGAATACTGACCAAGGCTCTTGCACCCCCATAGTGCCTTTTTTAGGCAAGGCTCAAAAGACAAACCCACTGCCATAAATAGCACAAGTAACAAAAAAAATGAGGGTAATGCTACTCAGTGCCAGAAGTCTAAACCTCAAAATGCATGCACTCGAGGAACTCCTCAGTATGAAGAAAATCGATATATGTGCAGTAACAGAAACCTGGTTTAAGGCTCCAGAGAGCACCCCAGCACTACCAGGCTACAACTCATACCATATATTTCAGCCACAAAACCTGGACCAAAATACAAAAGGCGGGGGGGGGGGGTATCCATATTCATCAAGGATACGCACACCTCCAGATTAGTGGCACAGCACGATGCTTCAGAGATCATCCATGTGCAACTAACAATGGGAAAAACTGCTATTCAAATTATAGCTTGCTACAGATCACCCACCATGTCCCAGGACCCCCACTCCGCATTCCTGGAAGCACTGGGAAACATAAAGGTCCTACCAAACACCCTAATATTGGGTGATTTCAATTACCCAAACATTAACTGGGAGAACTACTCAAGTACAAACTCCTTTGCCCAACATTTCCTAGAATTTATAAACTCAAACGCCCTGGATCAACTGGTCAACACCCCCACCAGAGGTGACAACATATTGGACCTGGTCATCACCAACATGGGCGACCGGTGTTCCACACTGGAGGTCAACCCCTCGCTGGTTAGATCTGACCATAAACTAATCACTCTGGATATCCACATTCCGCCACCACCCCTGGTCAAAGGAACCACCGTGAAAAACTTTTCAAAAGCAAACTTCACATTACTTAAGACATCACTCTGGATATCCACATTCCGCCACCACCCCTGGTCAAAGAAACCACCATGAAAAACTTTTCAAAAGCAAACTTCACATTACTTAAGACCAAGGTGGGAAATTTCAAAGCCCCCATGCTAAAGGATAACACTGTCCAAGCTGCAAAATCCTTTACTAATGCACTCTACGGGCACCTACAAGAATGCATGGATCGTGCTATCCCAAACAAAACCAAGACTCACTCCTCCAAGAAAAGGAAACCAGTCTGGTGGACCCCTGCCATAAACAAGCTATACAACAGAAGGAGGAAACTAGTACAGAAAAGAGTAAAATCCCAAGAAGGGAAGACATCCCTGATCAGTATCAGCAAGAAACTACGTTCCCTCATAAAATCATCCAAGGCTAGCTTCGAAAGAAGAATTGCCATGGACTCCAAAGATAACTACAAGGCATTCTTTAGCTATGTCAAGAATATAAGTGGCAATTCTCAGATCTGCTCAGAGTTAGTGCAAAATGGCACAAAATACACTGAACCGACTGATATAACCAAAATCCTGGCAGACAGGTTCAGTGCAAACTTTACCCTCCTTTCACCCCCAAAAGGGCCCATAACTATACCAGAAGAATGTAGTGCCCCTGAAATCACAGACACTCAGGTTAAAACAGCCCTCTCCAAAGCCAAAAACACAGCACGGTATCCCAGGCTGCATCCTACACGAGCTCAAAGATGAACTAACCCCTCACCTAAACACACTGTTTAAACTCAGCCTCTCCACAGGCTATTTGCCCATAGAGTGATGCACAGCAATGGTTATTCTGCTCCACAAAGGTGGAGCCACAATGGACCCCATTGACTATCGCCCTATAAGCCTGGCTAGCTTGGTCTGCAAAGCTATGGAGCGCATCATCATGGATCTCATTAACAGAGACATTGGGAACCTCCAAACACTGGACCCTTCCCAGTTCAGCTTTGTTAAGGGCAGATCATGCCTCCTAAACCTGGTGGACTTCTTTGAGACAGTTACCAAGGCTATAGATAAGGGAAAGGTGGTCCACACAGCCTACCTAGACCTCGCAAAGGCCTCTGACACCATTCCCCACTCAGGTATTATAGACAAGCTCACCAGTCTGAGCATAAACCCCTATGTCATGAGATGGGTTGCCAACTGGCTCACGGACAGAACCCACACAGTAAGAGTTGCGGGAGCTAGGTCTGACTCTAAACTGGTTACAAGTTGCGTTCCCTAGGGCTTAGTCCTAGGACCCCTCCTGTTCAGCATATACTTCTCAGAGGTACAGGCAAGCACAGGAGGACTATGGCTGACCAAGTTCACAGACAACAACAAGCTAGGGGCTATAATTGACTCTCTGGCTGACACAAACATCCTCCAAAAGGGTCTCACTGAGACAGATACCTGGTGTCAAAACCATGGCCTCAAGCTAAATGCCAAAAAGTGCATAGTCATCCCCTTTGGAAAAAACAAAGTACCCACAAACTACCACATAGGTGTTAGCCCCCTAAATACGGAAGATGTAATAAGGGATCTGGGGACCCAAGTAGATCGTAACCTCTCCTTTGATAATCACATTGCCAAAGTGGTTCAAAAATCCTTCTATGTGGCCCACCTAATCACAAAAGGGTTTGTATCCAGATCAAAAGAGGTCATTGGGCCCCTCTATGCATTACTTATCAGACCCATCATAGAGTACAATGCCCCATTTGGGATGTACCTTACAAGACACCTGTAACAACTGGAAAGACCACAGAAGTATCTCACCAAGAGGATCACTGGCCTCAAGCTGATGCCCTATGCAGCTCGACTGAAGAAACTCCAGCTGTACTCAGTTGCATACCGCCTACTCAGAGGTGATCTCTGCTTGACATACAAGGCCATGTCCAACCCAGAATTGATGGACATGCTCCCCATAAAGAAAACCATATCCCCTCGAGCCACACACTCTAGGGATCTAAACTTCACCACAACAATAAATAGGACATGCTGGAGGGAGAGATTCCTGTCCCAGAGACCTCCCATGCTCTGGAACAAGATTCCAATCTACATTAGGCAGAGCTCCTTGCTAACCCTCTTCAAGAAAAACCTTGATGAGTGGATGGGAAACAGAAAATTTACCCCAGGGGTCACTTCAATAGCTCTGCTGGACAGAGGCACAGGGAACTAATCTAAGGGGGCGGCAAAAGCCAACACATTCCGGCTAGGCTTATAAATGCCTTCAGGCAGATAGCCTAGTATCTATCTATGAACCTATGAACCTATTAACCAATCACATAAAAGATGTAAATTAGTCATAGTTTTTTCTAAAACTCTATTGGTTGATCAGAAAACTACATCCAGTCATGATATTTACATGCTAATAAGGCTATTCATTCTTCAGTGGTCACTATAAAATCAAATCACCAATAAAAAAGCATACAGGCACTTCCAAGTCATTGGTTCTAATATTAAAGCATGGACCAATCACATATAAGATGTAAATAAGTCATATTTTCTGTAAAGCTCTATTAGTTGATCACAAAACTGCATCCAGTCATGACATTTGCTTGATAAAAAGGTTGTTCCTTCTTCATTGGTCGATGGAAAGTCAAGTGGCCAATAAAAAGCATACAAACACTTCCAACTCTTTGGTTCTAATATAAAAGTACCGACCAATCATTTATAAAATGTAAATAGATTATAGGTTTTCTAAAATTCTATTGCTTGATCAGAAAACTACATCCAATTCTGACATTTACATGCTAAAAAGGATATTCCTTCTTCATTGGTCAATATAAAAATTGAATGGCCAATAAAAAGCATACAAACATTTCAAATCATTGGTTCTACTATAAAGGCACAGACCAGTCTGAATTTAGATGTTAAACTATCTTCACTGGGTGTATAAAAAGGTTGAATAAGCAATGAATAGTCTATGTACATGATCAAGCTACATACCTCTCAACTGTACCGAATTACTCATTTTTACTGAGTTTTGGGTCCAAATAATGGGGTGCTCAATTCCTGAGTGGCACCCCTTAATTTACAACTTTTTCCCCAGCCTTTTTTATTTTTAATTTTCTTATCTGTGTTTGAGCTGACATCATCACATGTGCGATGAAGTCAGCTCCGTCAGGGCTACCAGCCTGTCAGAATTGAGCTCAAGGGCTCAGTTTCTGGCAACGGATGCGAGCAGGAAAACAGTTCTTCAAATGCGAGTGGTTCTCTCGCTCAGTTGCTTTTAAATGTGAGTGATTCTTTCCGAGAACAGTCGCTCATTGCACACACATTTGGATCTATTCTGATTCTTTCAAATGCGAGCATGTGGATTTATCATTAGCGACCAGCCAGGGTGAATGAACAGATTTCTGGTGAAGTGACAAACAGATTTCTGATGAAGTGAAGTAGTTATTTATTGTTGTTCAGGTGAATGAAGTGAAGTAGTTATTTATTGTTGTTCAGGTGAATGAAATGCGTCTTCTAGCACTGCTCTTTAGTACATGTTTTACCATGTCTACATTTGACAACTCTGATAATCAGTGAAAAAAGGAAATATGCAAGTAGTTATGACTGTTATAGATCTACCAAATTGTAGATGGCAGTTATTTGACCAGCAAAGCATCATAATCCAGGGAATGTGCTGTGTTTGTTGAAATAATTAGTAATGGCACTGCAACTTGCAAATGGGCGCAGTCTCATTAATCATAAGGTTTATATATTAATTTGAATATAGTTAGTTTGCAATTAAGATGGTATTAATTATAACAAAGTTTGGGTATATTCTTTGGTTGTCTCTACGTTAAATGCTTTGCCGAAAAATTTGCTTTTGCTTCATTTAACTGAATCCTTATCAGTCATTATATTATATTATATTAAGTATTACTTGATATTTTACCAATGAAATCAGGACACATTCTCTCTGAACTCGCACCATTTAGAAATGCCCCCTTTTATTTTATAATGGGAGATTATCAGCTAATTCAGCAATGGCATGCTCTGAGCAGCATAATGAATCTTTCTTTGTGACAAAGTCCTGAAGTGCCTTTTATTGGTGCTAAGACCTGACTGCAGAAAATGGAAGCATAACTAAGTGTGCGTACAGGTCAGAGGTCAAACAGTCTAAATGTAAACAGGTCAGGGATTAAACAGTCTAAATGTAAACAGGTCAGGGACGAAACAGTCTAAATGTAAACAAAAGCATTCAAGTAAGACATATTTAATGATGAAGGAAATAACTAAGTGTGTGTACAGGTCAGGGACGAAACAGTCTAAATGTAAACAGGTCAGGGACAAAACCGTCTAAATGTAAACAGGTCAGGGACGAAACAGTCTAAATGTAAACAAAAGCATTCAAGTAAGACAGTTTTAGTAATGAAGGAAACAGTGATGCATATGTACTTCATTAAATCTGAATTAAGCAGAGCTGAAAGAGTAGATTTCTTAGTGGCTATTAACTGTAAACAAATAGAAATTAATGTGAGCGTACAGTAGATGTTTCCATTTCATTAGCCTTTAAGGGCACACAAAAGTCAAAAATCACAAGGTGTTGAAAGAATTTCTGGTGAAGTAGTGTGTGTGTGTGTGTGTGTGTGTGTGTGTGTGTGTGTGTGTGTGTATGTGTAAATGCCTCAATGTAATACACCTGATGGCTAGAGGCAGGCTCAAACCCTGTACCTTGGGTACAGGGTAAAAAAAGAGCCTAAAGTCCCTAGTCACCAGCACTTGTGAATTTATGCCTCATTTTTTTTATCTGTTCCTCATAAAATCTGTGGTTTTCAGGATTTGTGGCAAATCACTAAAGGATTGAATGCACTAAGTAATGACAGGCATTTGAATTTCTGACTTCATATTCTTCAGAAAATAAATGGTAACACAAAACCTTCTATTGTGGCAAATCATTAAAGGATTGAATTCACTAAGTAATGACAGGCATTTGAATTTCAGACTTCAAATTCTTCAGAAAATAAATGGTAACACAATACCTTTTATTCTAGCATTTTTCCAAGTTTATAAGATCAGTATTAGAAATATGTATTCCCCCATTAGTTGGCTTTGTCTGGGTTTTTTTGTGTTAACAGGTTGAGAGTAGTTATGGTGAGACGTGAGAACTGAATTCTGTATTCCCCCATTATTCGCTTTGTCTGGATTTTTTATGCTAAGAGGTTGACAGCTATGGTGGACAAGTGAGAACTGAATTCACTAAATGATAGCCATTTAAGTTTCAGCCTTCCTAAAGTTCCTATCTTTCAGGAAACTGCTGATTTGGTATAGTGGTATGTTGCTCTGAATGTTGTGCACCGAGTCCTGAGTACAAGTCTTGGCAGTGAAACGCATGGTGACAACACAACATTTTATTTTAGCAACTTTCCAAAATTATGCAAGCAATGTTTAAAATGTGTCCCTGGTTTTTGGGCTTTTGTCCGCCCCCCCCCCAAAAATAAAATTTGGCTTTTTCCAGATTTCGTGTGCTGAGAGATGAGAGATACAGTTATACAGATACGTTGAGAGATACAGTTGAGTGTTGAGTGGATTTTACTAGGAGCAGAGAGATGCAGGGGAAGAGAAGTTTAGTGTTGCTTATGCTGATTCTGCTTGCATTGTTAATAGCATAATAGGTTAAGTACTTGCTTTTGATGCAGAAGACTGTGAGTTATATTCCCACATTATGTAGATGCATTGTTGATACTGTACTGGGTTGTTCTTTTAAAGGGGGTGGATGTGACAAGTCAAGGGTGTAGCTACAAATAGAACAGAAGTGAGAAAATGTCATGCACAAGGGCATTTGTGTCCCAGTGGAAAGAGCAAAAAATATTAACCCAAATTCAGGAACAGAAAACCAGAATGATTATATTCTGTACTGCATTATAAGAAAACCATGTGTGTGTGGAAGTAGACTTTTATGATGGAAATGTTCTGAATTGGGCAGTTTTGTCATTGGTTCATTTTGTTTCATTGCCTACTGGAAAAATGTTCAAACAATAAATTTAAAATGCGCTCCAAGTCTAACAAGTGTGCTGTATTATACAAGGAATATAATTTAATAAAGTCAGGAAGGTGTGTCAAAGAACATATGTATGTTTCTTGTTTTGTGTGCAAGGGGCCTATGATTTGAAAACAGCCCAAAGTTAATCTTTATCCACTACTGGCCAGATGCATTTTCTTTGGACGTGGTGTGGGTTTCAATGCTGTTTCAATGAATGTGAGTTTCATGGGCAGAGAAGTTTTAATGCTATGTTTATTTTCATTGTGAGACAGTAATGCTTTTTTAGCAGATGTGTATTAGTCACACTGTTAACTACTGTGGATACCACGAACGCCACTGCATGAACAACAGTTAATAAATAAAAATAGAATTTATTAAAACTTTGGTTAAACGCTTTCATCTAAAAATAGACTTCATCAGAACACTTTGATTAATGAACTAGAGATTTAAATACATACATACAACCAATGACAGACTGGTGTTTGAATTAAAATGACTCACATGATGACATCATTTCCCCTTCATGAATATGTGAGTACCTGTAAAAATACCTATATACATAAGTCACATACTAGCTTCAATAATAGGTTTCACAGGATGTCAACAATGTGTTATATAGGCATATTAGGGACAATTCCGAGTGTGATATGTTTAAGTTTGCATTGTTGGAAGTTTTGTACCCTTATAATAGGGGGGGAAATATAAAAGCATTATTAAGTGAAAAAGAAGTGAGATGGCAAATATTACTGAATGCTACTACCCTGCCTGGTATAAATGATAATATACCTGTAAAACCTATTATTGAAGCTAGGATGTGACTTATGTATATAGGTATTTTTACAGGTATTCACATATTCATGAAGGGGAAATGATGTCATCATGTGAGTCATTTTAATTCAAACACCAGTCTGTCATTGGTTGTATGTATGTATTTAAATCTCTAGTTCATTAATCAAAGTGTTCTGATGAAGTCTATTTTTTAGATGAAAGCGCTTAACCGAAGTTTTAATAAATTCTATTTTTATTTATTAACTGTTGTCCGTGCAGTGGCGTTCATGGTATCCACAGTAGTTAACAGTGTGCTTGATATTATAGTTGGAACTACATGGCTTTGTTTGTAATTATTTAGATGTGTATTAGTGTTTGTGCATTGTGCTATAAAACGTAAAAATAAAATCCAAATAATCAATGTAGAAGTAAAGCAGTATGCACATCAGTGTTTATGGTAAATAGGGTGAAATAGCCAGGTAATGGGACATTGGAATGGCTGCAGGGGGACTCTAGTTCCATATTTTGGTTGTCTGTTCTTCAGTTTGCATTTGAAAGTTGGTATCTCACAACTCCATTTGGAGTGGGAGGATTACATAATTATGTATGCTAATTTTAAGTTAATCAGTGTACAGATTTGTACCTATTTTCATGGGTCTTGTCCAGATTTTTGATGCTTCCTGGTTGAGAGGTATGGCAAGCTATTTGTGTTAGCATATGAACAAGGACCAATCCAGAATCAATTATATCTATATGGTAATCCTGCATTGCATATTTCCTAAGTGCAACTTAACCAATTCAAGAATAAAAATCACAAATCAAAGCAAGCATGTTGCCACATATGTACATATAATGCCCATCAATAAACCAGTATATAGATGCACATGTGCACACATATAATGCCAAAATTACATTCATCTGTCCCATAATAAAAAAACATTGAAATCATAAAATATAAGCAGCTGAGCATGAATGGCTAACAAACAAAGGCACAAATGTGAAAATAAAACATTACATTTCATACCCTATTCTATCTGGTCCTGCAGCCAAATCTATATTTACTTGTCTTAATACTTTATCTAGCTCATTTAAAGAAATCTTCTTTTCCAACTCTTTATTCTCATTTTTTGCTAACTTTTCTGTAGTCTATGTTTTTTACCACCTTCCTTTTTCTTTAAACACTTCTTGTACATATTGTACTGCACTATTCATAATCTTTTCCCGAGTTCTTTCTGTTTCTCCTTTTGTATTTTTTATTTCTCTCATTACACTACCAATTTGCTTAAGTAACTCAATACTTCTCTTTTTCCTTGTAAAAAAATCTTTGCTTATATGACATTTTTTGTATTTTTCTTGATTTCTTTCATATAATTATTTTTCTTTCTCAAAGTACTTTCTCTCATTATGTTCTAAATTTTCCAATGCATCATTATATTTTCTTTTATATTTTTCTTTCTCCTCTACTTTTCTCACATCATATTGCCACTATAAACAAAACATTTTTTATGCTTTTCCTTAAATATCATCTACCATTCAGACAAAATATTCTACAATATTCTACTAATAATATAATTTTGCCATAGCTATATTATTAATCACTTTCCTTCTTCATTCCATACTTTCTCATTTATCCTTTTTATTCCTTTGCCTATTTTTATATATTCCCCGTTTCCCTTTATTTCTAGCCATACTGCAAGATGATCAGAAAATCCTGTTTCAGCTACCTCCCCTTCTCCTATAACTAAGCTTTCTGATGCTATAAAATAATCTACTTCAGTTTTATACATATCCCTTTTGGAAATTCATAATTTTTTGTCCTAAAGTTTTAACTTACCACATCTTATAACTTCTAACATTTTTTCTTATATAATTTTCTTTCTTTTTATGTTTGCTTCTTAAATCACAATTAAAGTCTCCTGTTACTATATTATTCATAGTTATCACCATATATTCTAAACTCTGATGAAATAAGCTTTTCCTTTCTTTACAATTAGTATAAGCATATAACATTGTAATTCTATATCCTTGTTTTTTCCATTTTAAATCTTCCAATTTTTGCTAAACTTGCATCTAATATCTTTACTATATTTCTACAGAATATGGCTATTCCAAAACATGTCTCATTTCCCAAATTCCAGATTCTCTTTCCTCCCTATAGTAACTCTGTTTGTAATCTTTCTTCAGTTGTTAAAAATGTCTTCTAATATAATTACATCTGCATCACATGTATTACACCACTCCTAAATTCCTATTGTTCGTATAGTCTTAATACTTTTCTCATTTAGAGAAACACACTCTAAAATTTTCATTTTCCCTTTTCCTTGCATTTATGGCATCATAAATCCATAGCTAATTACTAGGCTACCTGTCTTAATAGGCCATTCTAGGCCCTAGCCAATTTCCCTCCCAAAGTGAGAATCAAACACTGTACCATGTGTCTGTAAGCCAAACACCTTAACCATTATATCACCCCCAGTTATTTGCTGTATATACTTTTTTTCATACACTTTATTTCTTTTTTTTTTCTTTTGCACTTATTCCTTCAAATTTTCTTTTTCCTTTACCTTTTACTAATGGAATTATTTTTTTCTTTTACTACTTCCCAAGTTATATCTTCTTCATCACTTAGTTCAGAGAATCCTTATATGTCTTCTTTATTATTTTTTTCTCATCTAATTTTTCTTCAATTTCTACTACTTCTAAAATGTCCTCTCTTTTTTGTTTTCTTCTCTTTCTTTTTCGATTTTCATTTTTGCAATCCATCCACAAATGTCCAATTTCTCTTTCTATTTTTAACACAATACTTCAGTATTGCAATTCTATCCACCAGTCCATAAACCCCTTTTATCATAAACTTTTGCAATGTCTAGTACTTCTTTACATAAAATTTTCAAATGTTCTTATCAAGTATCTCTTTCTACCACTGTTCAAAATTGTACATGAATTTTCTTTTGGTTTCCCTGTTAAATGCCTTTATTACATAAAGATTCCATGGGCTACAGTCTTTCCTTTTTTCATATTCGCCAAGAAAATTTTCAATTGAAAAAATAGTTTCAAATATAATATCACAAAATGTCACTTTGTTAATAAGAATAGATGCTCATGCCTCATGTGCTTTCACACCCAAAAGAGCTATTAAATTGTCACACATTTCATACCTGTCAATGACTTTGTCTTCTTTACTTTGAATCTGTACTATGTACTTCCTTTTTTATTTTCTTCTGTCTTCTTTTCTACTACCCCTGTTTTGCCTTATTTTACTTTCTCCACATATTTTTTCTTTTCCATCTCACTACTATTCTTCAGGATTGCCTCTGGATCCTCCATTTGTATTTCCTCCATAATGTCCTCCCATGAAATGTCTTCTTCATTTTCTGTCTCACTCTGCATCACCATTTCTTGAAGTAAATCATCCTGCAACTCTCCTGACTGGAGGGGGTATAATTATGCAGCCATCATTTGCTGACTCATCTCCATCAAACAGATTTCTATGAAACAACTCCTCAGAATCCTGCACACATTCTTCGGTCTCAATATTTGTTTTTATCTCCATTTCTCTCACCACTCCATCATTGCCATCTCTTCCTTCTGCCTCCCTGTTTCTCTAGACCACCTTTGCACTTTAAATGGAAACAGAAAGTGCTCCTGCAAAATGGGTCCTACTCAAGACAATGATGATTATGGGAAGCTCCCCAAAGCCCTGTCCAAATTTCATCAAGTAGTTTAAATAAAATCTCAGCCCTGAAAAGAGGCTACTGGACTAGTGAGACTAACCTGGTCAAAAAAGGATAAATAAATTTAAAAAAAAATGCGTGTTTCCTTTCTGACCAGATCTGAAGACTCTCCCACTTCAAATTCAGTAATGCCTGCTCTTTCAGTTGTTATAAAAATAATGTTTTCAGGAGCGTTTCTCCCCGGGCCTCCACTGAAAACAGGCTCTGTGGAACCTAGTCGGACATTCCCGGTCAACAAATGTTAAATAAAATAAAATAAATTAATTAATTAATTAATCTGTTTCCAGTGCTTATTTGATTTGCAAGCAGACAATTCTCATCTAGAGGTCTTTGTACTTCCACAGATTGAGACATATTATCTACTTCTCTTCGTTTTTATTACAATAATGTTCTTTAATCCTTCAAATTCAAGTTTATATTTCATTCTTTCTTTTACTGCCGCTTACCTCTTTTTTTTACTTTCAGTAGTTATTTTCCGTAGACTGCATGTTCTGTGATTGAACAATGCTATCATATCTGTAAACTGTGTGTTACATAACAAAGCAGTGCTCTTTTTAGTATAGATTATCTTTACATTATAGACATTAATCAATTTCTTCCTAGTTATTTGTTGTGAATTTCTCCCTTTCTTTTAATATTTTCTTGTATATGCCCTAAATCCTGGATTGCTGAATACTTGTACCCTGAATTCCAAAGTTGTCATCAGGAGTACTATGCTTAATAGGGGTTGAGTGATCTTTACTGGCAGAGAAGACATTGTTTCCTAAATGTGTTGTATTTGTGCTTTACTTAATGTTATTTATTTCATCAGCCCAGTCATTAATATGTAGCAACAGTTTTCCATGCTGTGCCAATTACACAAGAGCAATCATCACTAAATCTACATTTACTCCTAGTAATAGTAAACAAATCAAACAACCTTTGACATGAAGAGCTCAAGTCTCCAACATTATCAGCTGTTACCTTTGTAAATACATAACATTTAGCACACTGTGTAAGATCCTTAAGCTTCAGCAAGTTATTAATAACATACTCGTAAAGAATCCCTTCTCAGCTACAAACAATTAAAGTAAAGAATGTTAAAAGAAAAAAGTCAAAATCAGTGACCACCAAATTCAAAGAAATTAAAACAATTAGTAATTAAAGTCAAATTGTGTGAGGAAATCATGTAAACATTATGCAAATAAATATTAAATTAAGTAACAAGGAGATAACTTTATAAAAGGGGAAGTAATTTATAAAGTAGTCATTTTGGCCTGCCATACCAGTTATGACAATCACACCACAATGTTAGATTTTCTTTATGTCGCACGTGAAACTCCCCCTACTTATCTTACTAATGCATGCTAACCATATAAACAGAAGTATATTTAATACAATTGTAAATAACAAGAATGCAATTGTTAAGTAAGAAAATAGTCTTTTTTACAAGGAAAAAAATATATACAACATGCCCCTAGGGCGGCCACGGTGGTGCAGCGGTTAGCATTGCCACCTCACAGCAAGAGGTTCTCTGGTTCGATTCTCGGATGGGGTGCCTTCTGTGCGGAGTCTGCATGTCCTCCCTGTGGTGGCATGGGTTTCCTCCCACATCTCAAAGACATGCTGTAGGTGGACTGAACACTCTAAATTGGCCCTAGGCATGAGTGTGTGTGTGTGTGTGTGTGTGTGTGTGTGTGTGTGTGTGTGTGTGTGTGTGTGTGTGTGTGTGTGTGTGTGTGTGTGTGTGTCTTCTGTGGAAGGTTGGGTGCTGGTCTGGCAACTCAACACTGTAAAACTCCACTGCCAATCATGAGCGGACAGTTGATCCTCTGTGGTGACCCCTAACCGGCAAAAGCCGAAAGAAGATGAAGAAGATATACAACATGCCCATATGATTTTAACTAAAACAAAGTGTGGTACTTCAGAGAGTAAAGTTCAGTATAATAAGTAGTAATATATTCTATGTAAACAATAAACATTTCTGGAAACAAATTCAGGAGGCAGAGTTCTCCCGAAATAAATCAATTAGAGATAATCCTTTTGCCAAGGATTCTTGACAAGTGTCTTAAGAAATAACCAAGTTTCCTTTATTTTAGTCTCAGATAAGGCTACTTCTTTTAAGAAAGATAGCAATTCTTCAATGGAAGGCAGTGAAATTGATCTCCAGCACTTAGTGATACTGTTCCTTGCCATTGCCAAAATGGTCCAGAGCAGGTAGAGATTTTCATTATGCAACTTGTGATTACTATTTATATTAAACAAGAACTAAAAACTTAGTTAAAGAAGTAGAATCAAATCATAAAGCTTTCATGAAATCTTCCATAAAGTTAAAAAAATGTTTCAAAGGACAGGCAAAAAATACATGCATCCATTCTGTATTACAGATCTTGGTACACATCCATCATTTCATGCTGCTGTTTTTATTTAGTCTGACCATTCTATCTGAAGTTACGAAAAATCTGTATAAAAAATTCCAAGTAACTATACACCAATGTTGAGACCAAGATGTATTTTTAAATAGAATTTAAAATTTGGGATGTCTGCTCTTGATTGCATACAGAGTTATGATACAATGTTATATGTTTCCATTTTTCATTTACATTTTTTATTTTATTTATTATTATTATTTATTTTACATTTGTTGACCGGAACTATCTGACTGAGCCGAAGCCCTTTTTCAGCAGAGACCCGAGGAGAAAAGCTCCAGTAAATAGATATAACAGTTTGTCATTATTAACAGGTATTATACAGATGGAATAAGGCAAGTCAGTTAGCAGGCTACAGGAGAATTTTGAGACTATACAGATTACATTTTGTCATAAATACTAGTATAATACATAGAATTATGTAATGGAGAAAACAGGCAGATAAAATTCAGAGCACTTTTTGAAAGTAGTAGTTAGAATGGAAGAGCAACACAGGAGTTGAATGTTAAATTTTACAATTAAACAATCAGGAAGGAATAAAAGTTACAGAGAGAGGGGAAAAAGCTATTGATTAGTGGAGAGAGATAGAGAGTTTTCAGGGTGGATTTGAGCATTGGCAGATCCATTTCCTGTTAAAATATTCTTTTAGAGTTCGTTTAAACTGTTTGGGATGTGTGAGTGTTCGAATTTCAAAGGGAAGCTTGTTCCATTTGATAGCGGTATAATAGCTGTATAGGCTACACCCTGCTTTAGATTTTGGCTTATAGATTTTTAGGAGGTCTTGGGAGGAGCTTCGGAGGCTTCTTGTGGGAGTATAGTGAGAGATGGTGTGTAAGGCTGGACAGAAAGATGATTGGTAGAGACTTGCATGTATGGTTTGGAGCTGGGAGAGAAAGAGCAGGTGAGGTAACTAGCCAGTTTAAATATCTTAGAGAGAGACAGTGGTGAGATCTATAGGAAAGCTGAGTTGCAAATCTAGCTACTTTGTGGTATGTGGTCTCAAGTCTAGTGAGGAGAGGAGTTTAGATTAGTAAGGATTTGTGAACAATATGTTAGGCAGGGAAGAAGGTAGGAATGAGTGAGGGTTATTCTAGCTTCCTGGGTGAGAAATGTTTTATTTCTATAAAATAGGCCTAATTTAAAGTGAGTACTCCTTATACAGTTGTTTATGTGGAGGTCGAATTTTAGTTGATCGTCGATTGATTCCCAGTAGTTTTGAGCTAGATTCAACTATAATAGGAGTGTTATTTAGTGACAGGATAGTAAATGAGGACTTCATATGGTTGGATGTTTTGGGAGGGAAAAGTAGGAGCTTTATTTTCTTGGGGTTGATGATGAGTTTGTTGTTTGAGAGCCATGTTTCTACTGAGTTAAAGGATGATTGGGTAGCTGATAAGAGTTCAGAGGGAGAGTTAGCTATTGTAATGACTGTAGAGTCATAAGCGTATTGGATAACAGAGGAAAGTGGGCAGGAGGTATAGAGCATGTTTGTAAAGATATTGAAAAGCAGTGGCCCAAGAATGGATCGTTGTGGGACTCCCATTTGTATTGGAAGGGGAGTAGATAAAGTAGTGTCCCCTTTTACTGATTGAAATCTATCTTTTAGGTAGCTATTGAACCAAGCTACTGTGCCAAGAGAGAAGTTAAGGTTAGACAGTTTGTTTAGTAATAGAGAGTGAGAAACAGTATCAAAGGCCTTTGAGAGATCGAGGAAGAGACAGGAGATAAGTTTATGGTCATCTCTGGCCAGGGAGATAGTGTTGAGAAAGGATAGAAGTGCAGTATATGTGCTATGCTTAGGTAGGAAACCATGTTGTGTTGGGGTAAGTAGGTTTGCCTGAGAGAGATGATCCATGACTTGAGCATATATGCACTTTTCGAGAACTTTTGACAGAGGGGAGAGGATGGCAATAGGTCTAAAATTTGAGATTTCAGTGGAGTTACCACCTTTGTGGATAGGCAAGGTATAGAAATGTTTCCAGACGGATGGTACTTTGGATTCAGAGATTGAGTGGTTTATGATGATAGAGATGGGAAGGGCGAGTGAGTAGGCAGTTGTCTGGAGAAAGTATGATGGGATGTTGTCAGCAGATACTGAGCAGGGTTTTAGTTTGGAGAGTAGGGTTTGAATGTAGGTTGGAGAGATAGGCTTCAGGGAGAAGATTTTGGGAGGAGTAGTTGTTAAGGAGGAAGCTTGGTTTATTGGGTCAGTTGTAGTGGAGCTATTGGAGTTCAATATCATTTGGAAGTGGGTTGGTGGCTTGTTTATGGAAATAGGGTAATGGTGCATGGCGTGCAGTGAGTTGTAGTAATAAGGTTAGGTATAATATCAGAAGGTTGGTGAGCAATAAGGTATTCATAGTGAGAGTCAGATATAGCAATAAGTTTGAGATATAGTAAGGTAGAGAAGGAGGCTGAAGTAGGGAAGGTGGAGGTGTGTGTGATTAAAGTTGGTGTGGGAGTGTTTGATTTGAAAGAGGTTGGGAAGTATTGGGTTTATGACATGATTGGAGGTAGAGTATGGTAATTGTTTGGAGGGGAGCAAATGTAGAGGGTGGGGTATGAGAGTGGGAGGGGACTTTATACCTGAGGGAAGATGATAGGTAGCTGTAAGAGGGGGTGTGGCTATACAACTATAAGTGTAGGAGTAATGGGGGCGGGTGAGATTTGGGGGCAGGGTAGGGGAGCAGAGTGAGCCCGTAGGGCGAACGGAGCGGGCAGAGAAGAAAGAAGTGAGTAGTGGAGAAAAAATTATCAGTAGCAGCAGTTTAGTAAATTAAATCAGGGAGGTTTATTAAAGTTTAGGGGACAGTAGTATAGAGGACTTCGAATGTATAGAAATCTATGCAAGGAGGGGATGGGAAAATTAGCTGTTATGAAACAGGGGAATAGGAGTAGAAATATTTACAAGCTTAAGGAAAAAAAGATCTTTGAAGAGTAAAGGTGTATGAGTTTTAACGTAGGTATGTGATGCCACCTAGTGGCAGAATGAGATATAGCAGAGCAAATATGCTTAAAAGTGTGTCCTTGCATAAGAAAGATTTTCAAAATAATATGTATTTGCATTATTCTAGTTTCCATCCTAAAAGAACTAAAGTTAATATTGTTAAGGGACAACTTAAAAGGATTAGTAATTTAACTAAAGATTATGAATTGTTTGAGCTTAAAGCTTTAAATTTTTGTAAAAGGATGGAATTAAGAGGATACCCTCAAGATGAAGTACAAAGGTTGTTCACTGATGAATTAATTAAGAGGAATAATATTGGAAATAATGTCAATATGAATGTTGGTGATAGAACACATAAAAATTGTAGTACAGCATTAGCAATACAAAATAGTACAGATTCGAACACTATAAAGAATATAGTGAGGAGAAACTGGGGAATTTTAAAAGGAAATAGAGAAATTATGGAGAAAGTAGGGAATTAACCCAAGTTTGTACAGAAAAGGGCTAGAAACTTTAAAGATCTTTTTCAAAGTAAACTAAATAAAGTTAAATAAGCTGAGGTAAGAAAAGGGATGGTTAAATGTTATAACTGTAACTATTGCCAATATTTATTTACTGATAGTAGTGAATTATTAGTGGGGAAAACTGTAGTCCAAGTTCCAGGGAGGTTTACTTGTAAATCAAAAAATATTATTTATTTATTGATGTGTTCAGAATGTAGATCATTTTATGTGGGAAGAACAAAGAGAGAACTATACAAAATAATTTATGAACATAATTATGCTATTAGTAATGGAGATACAAAAAATGCTATGAGCAAACATTATGTTGATAAGAAATGTAAAATTAATTTTAAATGTATTGTTTTGGACACTGTGCATCAAAATATTAAGTCAGTAAATGTTGAAGAAGAACTGGGTTGGCTAGAATATTGTTGGCAAGTTAAACTAAATGCTCGTTTCCCTCCAGGTTTAAATAACAGGGAAGAGTTTGTAATGTATTTAAAAAGAAAGGGGCTGAAGTATTAATGTATGCATGGTTACTGTACATTTTTATGTCACTGTGCTTTTAAATGTTAAATGGTGTTTTAAAATGTTAATTAATGTAGCATTTAAAGCATATGTTTTTTAAGGTAAAGCCATAGTCTGAAGACGTCTCTTGCATACGAGACGAAAGCGCTTACTACTGGCTTGGATTATAATAAATTTCTTCGTACTGACACAGCTTTTGTTTACTTTTTGTGTTTCCTTGCAGTGTTTATTAAGTTAGGAGACTAGGTGGGGAGAGTGGCTGGCAGGCTGCGGTAGGCTGCTAGGACGTACGCTCAGGAGGTCACACTAACATATAGGTAGTAAAGATTATTTTACAGGATATTTGTGGTAAGGCTACTTACATTCACAATATTTTGAGTAGGGAAGTCCACAGCATTGTAGTATTTCTTTGAAGCCTGGCAAGCAGGCAAAATTCAGTGGTGTCTTCTGGGTATAGCAGGAAGGTAGTCCTTGTACCTTAAAGGCAGGGAGGGAGCACCTGGAGCGATTTACTGAAAATGAGAGAGAGAGAGAGACAACTGAGTTAGGTAATGGAAAGATACAGTTTAAAGGTAGAGAGATAGGAGATAGATTAAGGGGTATTAAGAGATGAGGGCTTGTGTACTAGTGTACTATAAGTAGGGAAAGATTAGTACTGGTATAACTTAAGTAGAGAAAGATTAGTACTAGTGTAACTTAAGTAGAGTGAGATTAGTACTAGTGTAACTTAAGTAGAGAGAGATTAGTACTAGTGTAACTTAAGTAGAGAGAGATTAGTACTAGTGTAACTTAAGTAGAGAGAGATTAGTACTAGTGTAACTTAAGTAGAGAGAGATTAGGGATAGATGTAGATAAAGGATATGTGTGGAGGGAGAGTGAGGTTAGTGAGGTAACAGAATAAAGCAGCAGATAAATGACATAGCAACAATGCAAATAAGGCAATACATCCATACAAAAATATATTACAGTAAAGCCCAAACCGAGTACAAAAAACCCTAGGCCATTGGAGAGGAAGGGGTTAGATTTCGGTAGGTAAAAACAGTTAAAATATTCAGACAACAGTGCATTAACTGCCTTAGAGTTTGCAAAATCAGTACATAAAGCAATGCAGTTTTCTTATATAACAAAAAAAAACAGTGCAGATATCAAATTGCAGTATTCTTATAAACATAAATGTAGTTTAAATACAGCTAGGCAGGGCTGAAGAAAAGCATTTATGTTGTAGTATGGGTTTTTAAGTCTGTTAGTATGGCGCTGTTTAAGCTTCCTGTACTGAAAGCTGTTCGAATTGCATATATTAATTCTTTAGATTCAGGCTTCCAATATTTTAAAAAATAATAAATGTAACACCTTTACACGAAAGCAGACATCAACAACACCTTTAGGACACCGTCCTATAGCTAGTCGGCTCTACATTAATCGAAGCTATATCAAGAATCCTCAATTTTCAAACACAAGTCTTATCAGACCTCAAAAACGCTACTATTGAGTGTCTATCTCAGTTTGTTTCACATACGGCTAAAAGCTCAGTAATATTTTCACTAATGTATCATAAAACAAACAGCTGTGTTGTCGTCAGCAATGATCGTTGAGCAACATTCCAAACCAATATATATATATATATATATATATATATATATATCTGACTAAATTAGTATGTACCACAACAGTTTGAGCTCTCTGTGCTCATATTTAACAAAAAAAACTTTGCTAGAAACCTACCAGGAGGCAAATAAAGCAGCCCAACAGCAGGACCGGCCAAGGGAAATGTGGACACTCAGAGTGAGATGTTAAAAATGGCGCCACAGTCTTTATCCACTATAAATAAACTAAGTGGGAAGAAGTTGCTTAAAAAGGGGGTGGGGAAATAGGCAGAGAGGTTAAGGTAGAGCTAGAGAGGCAGAAGTGGGTGGGGAGAATAAATGGGAAGAGGTAGGTAAGAAAGAAGTGAGTAGTGGAGAAAAAAGTATCAGTAGCAGCAGTTTAGTAAATTAAATCAGGGAGGTTTATTATTGAAAGTTTAGGGGACAGTAGTATAGAGAACTTAGAATGTATAGAAATCTATGCAAGGAGAGGATGGAAAAAATTAGCTGTTATGAAACAGGGGAGTAGGAGTAGAAATATCTACAAGCTTAGGGAAAAAAAAGATCTTTGAGAGAGTAAAGATGTATGAGTTTTAATGTAGGTAGGTGCTGCCACTTAGTGGCACAATGAGATATAGCAGAGCAAATATTCTTAAAAGTGTTTATTTAGTGTTGTATTCTATCAGAATTTTATATAATTTAGAGATAAGCCCCCAGATTTACTAATCTTCCATGCAGGACTAGCTTAGTCCTGCATGGAAGTGACCGTTTAGGAGCCGGATAGCAGCGCGCCATGCATATTAATGAGGCGCGCTGCCCGAGCTCCTAGGCTGACACGGAGCATGTAAGAGTGCAGGGGGAGTGTCTGAGTGCAGAGCTCTCAGAATAAACACTCCCCTGCAATGTAGAACAGTAGAAAGGGGTATGCAATGAACGAGACCGCTCATAGGTGACCGCATATCCCCACCAACAGTCCCCCTTGTGTATAACAGCAACAAAATGGAGAAATAAAATGAAGAAACCCTATTGTTTTTTGTTTTTTTTTAATTTGAGTACGGCTAACCGTAGGTGTGTGGGTGTGCCCATTGCTTAGCTACGGTTAAAGCAGCTTAAAAGGCTGAAGAGGATAACAAGGAAGATATATGCAAATGAAACAGCACAGCAATAGTGTAGTGGGTAGAGCATTCACCTTACGAGCAGGCATTCCCAGTTCGAGTCCCACTGCAGCACATTCCATTTTATATGGCAAAGCATGTTATGAACAATATTTTTATTGCAAAACCCACTAAATAACATATATTTATGAAATGGAGCACTGCAGTGAATACACATGTGAAGTGTCAGTGTCATAATGAATAAGGCACTAGTAAGTAGGTTTAAGCACAAATAAACAACAGTAAGCATTTTTAAGCAGTAGTAAGTGGGTTTAAGACCGTTTGCACGGGGGTAAGCTATGGCTACACTGGCTAAGCAATTCTAAAGCTAACTCTCTGTAAGCAGATGAATGGCAGGCTAGCAGTGCTTACCGTCACACAAACCCGCTTACAACTGCTCAAAAGTGCCTTAATCACTCTGTATCCAATGACCCTTGTTCTGCCCATCAACAAAATAAATAGCCATGCAGATCTTCCACCCATGACCCTATACACCATAGTCACAGTAGGTAACCACCACACCATCACAGAAGTACAGAAGAATGAGGTAGTAGTAAACAAGTTCTCACCATAGTATAACCAAACTGAACCCGTGAAAGGCATCAGTATACAGTCATATGTGCCATAACCCACTACATAACATAAATATGTGAACTGGAGTACAGCAGTAAGCCCAGAAGTGAGGTGTAAGTGTAATAGAGTGTTGAAGTCCCCAATAAAAGACAAGGACCCCACAGATTGTACGTCCAAATCAATCAGGGTACCAGGTATACATATAAGGTGTAATGAATAATAACACAATGCCAAAAAGGCATTATAATGAAGGTCTAATGTAAGCAATGCTAAGCATTGCATAGGCCAGCTTAGTAGGTGTGAGCAATGTGTAGACCAGCTAACTCTTTGTGCCCAGTGGTATACCCTTTTAAACAATGCCAACCTTAGGTATGCAGGTTTACCCATAACTTAGCTTTTTCAAAACTGGCCAATCACGGAAAAGTGTGGGAAATTGGCCCTACTTAAACCCAACTGGTTGTAGCTTCCCCTTGCAGGCACTATGACAGAAAGGGGAGAAGGAGTGCGCTTCTGGGTGCAGCACTAGTGCATCCAGGAGTCCAAGGTTATGGCAGGACTCCTAGTTAAAGACCATGCACAGAGAGTGTTGCAGGGCCATTATCAGGGCTCCCAATATAAGGCAGAAGCCTGGGACCATCTCGCCCATGACCTCACCAGTGCCACTGGCATACCCTGAACTGGTGAGCAGGTCAGGCACCACTATGCCGATCTCAAGCGGTGGAAGGGGGACCTCTTGGAGGAGTGGCTCCAAGAGGCTAGAGCATCAGGGAATGTCCCAGCCGTGTGTATCACCCCAGTATGTGTGTAATAAGTGCCAGTTCAGGTATATCATGGATAGGTATGGCTAAATATTCCTCTTATGTCCCCCACAGCCGCAACTGAGCGGGCCACGAACCAGCAGGCCCACATCAGCCACCTGGCGTGGTTGCGACTCGAGGGAGGTCAGTAATACTCATGCTTTTACTGTCATAGGAAATAAAAATAAAAGTAGTAGTAAATTAATCGTTGGTATAAAACCTGTATTGTTCAAGGCAAGTACTGCATACAGTAGAGAATATGGCAGGAAAAGTCTCATATTGTTTGTATGTCAATAAAAGTGTAATATCCTGACAAAACAGGTCTAACTGCTGGACTGCATGTGTATATTCTGGTATCATATGGTAATGTATATTTGCAATCATGTAATAGTACTGTTGTATTAAGCACTGTTACCCACACCATGCACCATATATTGAATGTGTAGGAATGCCTGTATATGACAGGTGTAATCCCCAGAGGCCATTTAGTACAACTGAGAGACACACAGACAATAAACAGGGAAAATGCAGACAACCAAAACTGAATAGTACATGCAACTGAGATGTGAACTGTTGTTTTTTAGCACACACAGCCACGGTTCGAATCCTGCCAGTGGTAGTAGTCTGCATACAGAATCATACCCCACAACTGTACAGATATGTCCAGAATGTCTATTTAAGTGGCCCATATCTATTGCCTATCAACCCGTCCCCCTGGGAAAACAGTGGGATGATCCCAGACATATAGGCAGTTAATAGGAAATACAACTGACTGACACACATCTATGACAACAAACCTGGCACACTAGCAACTCCCCAATACCTTATGTGACTAAGAAGCCACGTACGTCCGATTTATACCCCAACTTGGTAAGCTTTGGTCAGAGTGTGTACAGTAACAGAGTGAGATATATGTGCATAATAGTAATGTGGGATCTGGTACTGTGTGTGGGAACATTCAGGTAGTGCTAATAAATATTCCTCCCACAGGTCTGTCAGATACCAACACTGTACTCAGAAATACAAGAATGATATGCAGTTGCTCTGAATAATGAGGTATTACACATCAGTGTCACCCACACAGACCTACAACATATAACTGTCTAGAAAATCTGTATAAGAGTGTTGTTATACAAGGTCAGAATGCATAAGCACAGGGGATTAATAAGCCAGGAAGCAGATTGAAGATATACAGCAATATCAATATAGCAGACACAACTGTGATGGACAGTGTTTAAGTTGTAGCAGACACAGCCATGATCTGAATCCTGGGAGTAGCATTAGACTGCATACAGATTCATACCCCTCAACTGTACACATGAGGCCAGAATGTCCAGTATATGTGCCCATATCTGCTGCCTGCCCCCTGTTCCCCTGGTAAGTGGGTGGGATGATCCCAGATGTGTAGCCAGCAAACAGGGAATACAAGTGATTGCCAACCATCATGAGAACACACCTGTCACTGTAGCAACCCCCAGAACTGTTAGGAGAGTAATATTGCAAGCATGTCCTATCTACACTCCCATGTTGTCAAGCTGTGACCAGAGTGTGTACAGTAACAGAGTGAGATATATGTGCAGAATACTAATGTGTAATCTGGAATTTTGTATGGCAACAGTCAGGTAGTGCTAAAAACACTGCTCCCACAGGTACATTGGATATGAACACTGAGAAATACCGACCAATATAACCTGTACTGGTACTGTCCACTCTAGTATTGTAGGGGATTGTGAGTGATGCAGTTTTTCCGAAAAATAAAGTGTCACTGGTCACTGTCACCCACACTATGCTACATAATATAACTGTGTAGGAAAGCATGTATATGTGTGTGTCAAGTCAGTAAAGGTGGAAGAGGGCAATATTCTAGATATGTCCAGGCACACCAGCATGTGGTCAACACACGGCCAGAGTCTGTGCAGAAAGAGTCGGATAGCATAGTGCAAAACATCAGCCTGGAATCTGGGCGTATGTGTACAAACAGTTAGTCAGTGTTAACAAACATTCCCTCCACAGGTATACCAGGTAAGAGGTGTATACTGCAGGTAAAACCGGTTCGTGTGTAATGATGACGACAGCCATATCACTGTCCAAAATAAGGCTATAGGGTAGTGTAGTAAGACTTGTAAGGTACAGATAACAGCACTGACTAGGAAAGTAATGTGGACTACAGGAATATACTACTTGTTAATTGACATCTTTTCTCCCCTCACCATATCTCCAACAATAATCAACATACCCACCCTAACTGGTATGTAATGACTCTGATAATGTCCAATTGTTTGATAAATATTTTAATGGTTCCCATGCATGCGCCATATTAAATGATTCCAACATTGTTGGCATGGTGCCATCAACGTACCTGCATGCTGTTCTTATTACCACTTTGGTCCCATATATGCATGTGTTTTGTTTGCTATGCAACTGTTCCGTATCTGGTGTCTGGGTTAATGGGAATATCTATGCATGCTGTTATACCTAACCCAGGAGTGTGTTGACTATTACTAACCCATATATGATGATGAAATCTAAACACTATAGCATGCTTGGGAAGGCCGGTCCCAGCGGACCCCACCTGTCCCACCTCAGCTGGTAGTGGCACTGGGCACCAGCATGTCTGGGGCCCAACCCTGGACCTCCCCTGCCCATTGGTCCTGCACCACCTTTGGGTGGAACTGCCTCGGGGAATGGAGCTCGCCTCCCCAAGAGTGGGCATGGACAGGCACCTGTCACCGTCGCCAGGTTGGGGTTGTGGTGTGTAGAGTGATCAACGAGCAGTTTGGTGATCTTCTATGCCAGCTTGAGGGCCGCATGTCGCGATTAGAGAGTCAGCCTGGCTCTGCGGCTCAGCCCCCAGCACAGCCACCTTTGGGGCTTTGAAGGTGCAGTGGTGACTGCCCATGGGTGGGGACCTCAGTCCCACTGTTACCACTAGGGGGCTTGTGAGCTTCCGATATCCCAATACCCCCTCCCCATCAAGGTGTTTACCCCACACACATGTCATATACCGCCCCTGTATGCATCTTGTTTGTCTTGTCTGTTAACCTACCCAACCTACCTCCCCAAATATACCTACTACTCCTCCCCAACATCCCACTCTCACCTGAATAAAAAAATAAAAGGGCAATCTGTTCCCACACAAAAATCTTGCCCCATGCATAGCTGTCCATTTTGCACACATGTAATCTGGTCTGATTGGCATCACAACTTATTATTGTTGTCCTCACCCCTCTCCCAAGGGTTTGAGTGTCCAAATCTACCTCCAACTTCGGTGTATATGCACAGCTGTTGCTGTACAAGAAATGGGCAGCTATGGACCTTCCCTACACCCTTCCTGCACATCCCTAGCTATTTTCCCTACTGTTTTTTTCCCTCTTTGTGCCCTTTTTCACCACTTTCCTATCAACACTTTTATCTTTTCTTTCAAAGAAATTAGCACGGGGGTAAGCAGGAGCAAGCACTTTTAAGCAGCAGTAAGCGGGTTTAAGCCTGTTTGCATAGGGGCAAGCAATGCCTACACAGGTTAAGCAATTTAGAAGCTAACTGAGTATAAGAAACTGTAACCGAAAGTTAGCAGTGCTTACCTCCTCGCAAACATGTGCAAACACACTTACAACTGCTTCAAAGTGCCTTAATCACTCTGTATCCAATGGCCCGTATTCTGCCCAGCAACAAAATAAATAGCCTCTGCAAGACTCAAACCTAGGACCCTACACAGCATAGACAAAGTGAGTTACCACTAAGCCATGCCAGATATACATAAATCTGATGTTTACAGAAACATATCATCCAGCCCAGTCATGCAACAGTACAGAGAAGGTACGCTAACATTTAGATGCATGTGTGTGTATAAATATATTAATATCTAAACAGATACAACATATCTATATATGTAGATATATATATATATATATATTTATATATATATATATATATTTAGATATATATATATATATATATATATATATATATATATATATATATATATATATATATATATATATATATATATATATATATATATATATATATATATATATATATATATATATATATATATATATATATATATATATATATATATATATGTATATATATATATATATATATATATATATATATATATATATATATATATATATATATATATATATATATATATATATATATATATATATATATATATATATATATATATATATATATATATATATATATATATATATATATATATATATATATATATATATATATATATATATATATATATATATATATATATATATATATATATATATATATATATATATATATATATATATAGATAGATAGATAGGTATATATGGCCATACAGCCATAGATAGCAATGGTAGATTATCTAAAACATATATGTCCACATGCATCGTTAATGGGGTTGAGTGGCACCAAATAATATACGTCTTGTACGAATAGGCATACCCACCCCCCACAGCCAAACACGTCTGCCCTGCAATACACTACCAAGTGCTGCAGATCCCATAACCAGGACCTGACACGACATGGGCACAAGATGTTAACAGTACTATATCCCTCCTGTATGATGTCAGGCTGGTACTGGTAACATATCATGCTGTACAGTCTGCCTCCCATAGGAAATGTAAAATGTGGAAGCTATCAACATCCCCAGGATACATATACACAGACACATATATGCAGATACAGATATATACACACACATATATATTTTATATATATATATATATATATATATTTATATATAGATAGATATACATGTGACTACACATACACATGCAGAGATATGTACAGTGAGATACTTATGTAGTAGGCGCACACAATATGTAACAGCCACTATGCCTACAGTTAACACCCTAACAACTGGACACTGGATGAGCCACCCATACAAATGACATTTGTTGCCTGCAACATATACCCACAGAGAGGTCATAGCATAAAACACCACACACAGGTTTGCAGAAATTGAATACCATTATTTGTGTACTATTACAGATGTATATGCCATGTCATATAGCTGTTCAGACACTGACATCCATATAAACAGAGTAATGCAACTGTGAAACAGTTATAGTAATACAGTAGTCTGGAAAGGTCAACAAGTGTTGCTGTCGAGGCCAAGCCCTTCAAATAGTTCAACAGTAAAGACAGACTGGGACACACAATAACAAACAATCAACAGTAAGTAATGCAGGTGTATAGTTCAGCAGCCTCTATCTACACTCTGTACACAATCACTAGGTGGTACAGACTTCAGTTGGCCAAATGGAATGTAACTGTTACATAAAAAGGCATGACTGACACCATCACAGGCACACTAGCAAACAGAACAGTCTGCATGGCAGGAGGCAGTAGGCCTGCAGTAACCCACTTTATGTAAGTAATGTCAAGATAGGTGAAATGTATGGTACTATAAATCCAGATACCTTAAGGCAGCTCACTCCTGATACCCCCACATTTTGTTACAGCCTGGGTTATGTATGGTGCACCCCCCCCCTTAGACTCAATAATACAGGACCATATACCACTGTTACATACACTGGTCTCTGGAGTGCATATGGGCACACATGTATTGTGTAGGTGAAGCCCACACTTATATGGCCCCAGCCCCACCTTATGTGTGGGGGATACAACAGCAGTGGACTGCTGGCAGGAACGGCAGCATGGTATATGTATATGTGCATATGTATCACTATCTGTATATTTGTAGACATATAATGCTCTGTATATGTATATATCTTGGTGTATATATGCATATCTATGTGCATATACACATCCATCTATATATGCCGATATGTACATGTGTAATTATCTGTATAGATACCTGGATAATCATATGCACATATATATTCACCTTATGTCCTGAACATGGGGTGTAGACCTACCTCAGCCCCTATAGTTCCAACTCTATAGTGCATCGGGATGTCAGGAATGTATAGGGGGTATATTAGTAGACTATTGCTACCGTAATAGGGATTGTCTTTACAGACATGGTGTGTGTGGGAGGTCACATCTGCTTTTCAAATGTGCGCCATTGGCTACTGACAGACACCCTAAGGACATCATAGTACAGTACCACTGCAAGCACTTAATGCTCCTGTAGACTACAGCAGAGATATTGGCCAATAGATGTGGACATTCTGACACACTCTGTACAGTCCAGAAGTATACACAGAACCCTTTAGTGCAGAACATGTGGACCAAGCCTGACAATATGGATGTTAACAGCCAAGTAGATGGGTATAACACATAACGAATGGTATACATTCGCCCCCATAGGTTATGCATTCACACACCCTTGTTTGTCCAGACACATAATAACTGCTGGTACAGAGGTGCCATGGCCACATACTACCCACTAGATATTGACATACATCTGTACAGCATCCCACCACTCCGTCTGACATACATGACTGTTAAGGGAGGCCTGGCAGCAGTACATCTGGCAAGTATCTGCACATGACATCTCACTGGGTAAGTACCCTAAGCTGCTAGGCATGTAACAAAGCACTGTGCAGGCTACAGGCAGACTGGCTCAACACTGCCCTATATCTCCTATGGGAGAATGCACATGTACCTGCATATATAGCAGGCTCTACAGGCATGTCACAGCACAGGGTAAGATACACCTGTGTGGAAGTGCATAACCACAACCAATGTGAACACAGCCACAGCCACATATGGTAAGCTAGCATAATATTACAGTATATGGACTATCTGTTCAACACCATCCTCATATGTGCCACTCGCACACTAACCCTACATATACTGGGCCGCTACACAGTGCAGTCTGATGCCTGTCTGTGGTATGGGACATGTGTGTGTATGGCCCTACAAACATGTAAGCCAATGCGGTAACACACAGTGGAGCAGCATGTAACATCAGATAGGATGGGACCTAGAACGATGACATCTACCACAGTCTGTACACAGGCCAAGGTACATATTGACAATACACACACTGTCGACATTCACCATAAGTACACAGACCTCAGTACTGTACAAACAACCACAGAATGTCCAGGTTATGTCATTGAATATAACCCCTACTGTACATAATATGTGTAGCAGTCTGATATCTCACTGGCTTGTTATCAGATATGATGACACTAATTATGGTGTACAGCACATATGCACCTCTTAATGCATGACATATGTACAAAGGTTGACAGAATTGTGGCTGGAAGCACATACACAGGGCCAATATTGACATGTTGCTGTGATAACATCTTACATTTACTGTTGTAACAAGGTTTGTTGCAGCATATGTCCTATGAGGGATATGAAGTCAGTAACTGTCACGGCTTTCACCATCTACAGAATGCAATCCTCACACTACCTTCTGCAGTTCACAGATACATGCTTTGTGGGTAACATATAAAACCACAGGCACCATACACTGCCCAGTCTGCAGATGGCCCTACAGATGGGGAGTCCTCATAAACATAAAACTGACATGACAGGTATTAATACATGTAGGACAGCCATATCCGCACACACCCTGTTAAACCAACATTACTCCGAGTGCAGTATAGCAGCACTTACAGTCTGTGGTCAGGTCAGGCACATCCCCTCCTGTGTGTTGGCCTGTTTCCACAGTGTATTCATAGGTAAATCCCTAATCCATCTGAGATGCTGTTTGCCAAACAACAGATCGAGTTCCTGCTCGCAGTGAATGAAAAGGCCCAACAACAACATGGTGTTCCTAGATATTGGAGTGTGTTTTCATGCACTGGCTATGGGAATGTTACCACAGCTGTTCCACATGCAGTCAGCTAGGGGAGGGCTGCAATTCATGCAGAGGCCATCAGCTGATCATGAGCATCACTTAAAATGCACATGCTGCTGCCTATGCAAAGCAGGTGTAGGTCTCCACATCCACCAATGAGGGAATGAGAGAAGCAGACAGAGACAAAGACAAGTCAGGGAGGGGTGGGAGAGTAAAACTTAATCATGTTTGTGTCACACACCTACCAGCACAGGGTATCGAACTCCTGACGACCATGTAGTGCTATCACAGTCCTATGCAGTTATTGGATGCACCACATAGGTTACCTGTTGCAGAGTCTGAAGAACCAAACCAGCAAATGGAACAAGCAGGCATGATGTAGAAATACACCACTTTAATAGTTCAAAAACCACAGGTTAAACAATATTCCACAAGTTAAACAATATTCCACAAGTTAAGCGCTTTCTTCCCCAACTGCAAGGGACTTCATCAGAACAAATGAATGTAACATCCCAGCCATTTTTATGTGTACTCCCCACCCCAATTAATCATGTTTAATTGTTTAATTTAATAGAAAGCTTTAAAACATAAAAGGTAAAACATAATATAAACTCAACCTATGCATGCTAAAAATGTGTTGTATGTATGAATTAAAACACTATCCTAAAATACTTTTTAACTTTAAAATACTAGATATGCTAGTCATTTCATTAATTCCTGGATACTACACAGCATTCAAATGCAGCTGCCATTTCAGCTCACTGATGTCCAAATGTATATCTAGACATTTTCCCTGTATGTCTTTTTTAAGCTGTTGTATTACCAGGAACTTAAAAATGTGCTCTTTTTGGTCCTGCACGTGCCTACTCAGGGCACTAGTTGACCTACTGTATTTTATGTCGCCCAAATGCTCTCCAATTCTGTTCTTGAATTTTCTACAGGTTTTTCCTATGTAAAATATGGGACATTGTTGGCATTTTGCCATGTATACAACATTAACACTATTACAGTTAAAATGCCCATTAATAAAAATGTTCCTATTGTTCAACCTGAAAAGTCCTCCAGTCTCCATAATGTAGGGGCAATAAATACAATTATTGCACTTAAAATTACCTAGTTTTCTGTTACAACATTCAGGTACCAAATTTGTTTCCAAAATGTCCTTGAATGACCTGTCCTTCCTGTATACCAATCTGGGATTTTTACCCACTCTAAGTGCAACATTCGATTCAAATTGTAAAATATCCCAGTAGCTCTTGAAAATGTTAAATATGATATCTGCATCTTGGTTAAAAGTAATGATTAAACTACTTTGAATGTCATTGTATTTACTTAAAATTTCCCTATCTGGTGATATCCTAGTTTTGTGTCCTAAAATGGGCTTGTAAATCCCATTGTCATGCTTATTTTTTACTTCCATACAAATTTCATTAAAAAGACTACTAGGATAACCCCTTTGATCAAATAACTGGATTATGAACTCTGTTTTTTTTAAGAAATCTTCTTGCTGGCTAACCATCCTGGCAGTCCGCACCAACTGTCCCTTAACTACAGATTTCTTCTGATGGTGCAGTTGCCAGCTGTTATAATCTAGGTATGAGTTGGAAAATGTCAGTTTTCTGTATATATTAGTAATAAAACTCTTACCATCTTGATCAATTTTTAAATCCACATCCAGACAAGTAATCTTTTTTTCTGTGATATTCATAAGTAAACTTAAAAAAATCTACAGTGTCATTGATGTAAACCAAAAACTCATTTAATTCAATGTCAGAACCCTTCCAAATCAGAAACAGGTCATCCAAAAACCTAGTGTAATGTATTATCTTGGGGGCAAAGGGACTTTGCATAACATATTTTTGCTCCCAAAATGACATAATTAAGTCTGCAAATATGGGGGCACATGCTGCCCCCATTGTTACCCCTTTGACTTGTTTGTAAAATTGCCCCTCAAAATACACATAATTACTTTTAAGTACTACCTCCATCAAGGTGACATATTTATTAATTTGATCCTGGTCAAATTTTGGGGTTCTAAATAATTGTTGTTCTAACCATTTTAGTCCCTCATCATGGAGTACTAACTGTAGTAGTGTTAATGTTGTATACATGGCAAAATGCCAACAATGCTCCATATTTTACATAGGAAAAACCTGTAGAAAATTCAAGAACAGAATTGGAGAGCATTTGGGCGACATAAAATACAGTAGGTCAACTAATGCCCTGAGTAGGCACATGCAGGACCAAAAAAGAGCATATTTTTAAGTTCCTGGTAATACAACAGCTTAAAAAAGACATACAGGGAAAATGTCTAGATATACATTTGGACATCAGTGAGCTGAAATGGCAGCTGCATTTGAATGCTGTGGAGTACCCAGGAATTAATGAAATGACTAGCATAGCTAGTATTTTAAAGTTAAAAAGTATTTTAGGATAGTGTTTAATTCATACATGCAACATATTTTTAGCATGCATAGGTTGAGTTTATATTATGTTTTACCTTTTATGTTTTAAAGTTTTCTATTAAATTAAACATGATTAATTGGGGTTGGGTACACACATAAAAATGGCTGGGATGTTACATTCATTTGTTCTGATGAAGTCCCGTGCAGTTGGGGAAGAAAGCGCTTAACTTGTGGAATATTGTTTAACCTGTGGTTTTTGAACTATTAAAGTGGTGTATTTCTACATCGTGCCTGCTTGTTCCATTTGCTGGTTTGGTTCTTCAGTTTGTTGTTGTTGCAAAGACGTACTGCCTGTTGTAGAGTCCTCAGAACATATATGTGATGGTGAGTGACATCTGCAACAGGGATATGGTAGCTATACGGTAGGTGATGTACACGTGCCTGTCTGCATGAACAGGTGCCAGCGTCAAAACAGCCACACCCTCGCAGGGACGCACATAGATTGACACACTTGCCAGGGCCAGGGATACAGCTCATCACTAGTGAGATTGCTACAACATATTACTGTGCAGGTATCACATGCACCACACGGGTCATACGAAGGTTTGGGCAAAGGGTATGGGGAGCTGTTTTCATCTTTTACCAGATCAATGATGCACCTCTCAAAACATTTGCAAATGATAGAAGTAAGGCTCACTGGCCTCTTAGAGACTTCACTATATTGGTGTAGTATTTGATGTTTTCTGTAAATGTGGTATTATGCTATTCTACAATACTTTATTAAAATATTTAACGATATGGGTAGTAAGATATCTTCCAATTATTTAATCATAATAGCTGGTATAGAGTCTGGGTCCACTAATATATTATTTCTAATCTTCTTAAATGATTTATAAATCATTGCATTAGTTATTTCTGGGAAATTATGTTGTCAATTCCGTTTTTTTATCAAATCTTCCATATTACCCATGTTGTCAACAATACTACAATTTATAAAAATGATTAGTAAAAATTTCAACAAACCATTTTGTGATAGTAATGATGTCATTATTAAATTCTATTAATGAGGTAGGATTTTAATTCTTCTTAATGAGTTAATGTAACAATAGTAGGCCTTTTTATTGTTTATATTAAATAACTTAATTTCAGTACTGTGCCTTTCCCATTTTTAAAAGGTTCTGTACTTTATTTGAGACTTTAATTTTGATTTATTATGAGAGGCAGGAAACCTTTTTCAAAGACAAAACATTTTTTTCCTCTTATACAATTTTATTAATTTTCTGGTCTACCATTTAGGCAATTTTTGATCACAGTTTTTTTGACATATTTTAAATGTAGTATCCATTCTGTATATTTTTAATTTGCCGAAGTACACTATAACCATTCTTTATTTGTATAAAAATTGCTCCACTGACCTGAAGAATATACTTTTTATGTTTTCAAAATCCAAAAACCTAAGACTGAATCTTTTGATAGTATTATGAAGATATGTTCGACTACTTAAACAAAAGCTGATCGAATTATGGACAGACTTGCAAATAGATCAGATACTTTTTCTTGTTGTCTAAGAGGTGATTCAGGCATCACAGTGCAACATTATCCTTGCATCCACAGGGATTTTTGTTTTATGCCCTAAGTCCATGAAGGCTTATGTTTGTTGGTGTGTGGAGCATGATGGGTGTGCTTAAGACCCCTCCCTGCCCCTGCGATAGGTGAAGTAGTAAGATACCACTGCAATTTGCATCCCCTAGATGGTGCCTCAAGTGCCAGGCCCCCCTACATTGCATTAAAGGCTCCATCTCTCTGTGCCCTGAGTCTGGCTTGAATCTATGAACTTGAAACTATGCCTACACACTACAAATGAAGAAACTCAGTAAAGTTCCACAATTTCACAGAAATACATTGTCAGACCAAGACATTATAATTCATTTTGCTATACTATGTCATATGAGTTGTCAGAAATATAAACTATAAACACAGAAGGCAGAAAGAGAAAACCAAACATTAAAAAAGAAAACTTAACAGTAAACCAAAAATCAGACAGCATAAAAACTAAGCATAATGAAATATATGAAAGAAAACAATATGGAACAAATGCCAAAGCACATACTAGAATAAATCCAGCAAAAGGCAAAGCATGCAAATTATGCAGGAAACCGAACTAGTGCTTTGCAAAAAGTGTGCATGAGTGCAGTGCACTACAACAAAAGCTGTCTAGGGTAAACAATACACAGAGTATCAGATGAAACAAAATACAATTAAAGAGTTTTAGTAATGAGAAAGGAGATAAAGATTACACATTATAACACACACACACGCACACACACACACACACACACACACACACACACACACACACACACACACACACACACACACACACACACACACACATATATATATATATACACACATATACAGATTAGATATCTATGTCCATCTCTATATAGATATTTAGATATGGATATGATACATATAAATATATACTTACATACACAAATGCACAATACATAGAAGAGAGAAAATGGTCAAATTATGTGTGGCACTAATGAACAGACAGACAAAAGTATTTCAAACTCATGAGCACCTGTAATGGATAAACTTTTTTGAACAGTTAAAGCCATCAAAGAAATTACTTCCAGTAAAATATGCTGAGGTGACAAACAAAAAGGAACAACAGCAGTAGTCTGTTTTAGAAAGCACAATCAACATTGCTAAAGTATTTAAAAGCAAAGACTTGAGTTATGTAATTACCATAATGATAGCTCCGTAAGAGTGGGTCTATCTGTAATATTATTCAGGAGTAATACTGCAGAAATTAGGACCCCAAGTGACTCCAAACTTTCCCATGCTAATGCACTCCAGCCCTCTGTACTGCACTGTGACAACTCCCTTCTCTAGACATGAAGTAGCTGTGTTGAAGCACAACCAAGATGAAGGAACAAATATCATTAAAACCAAGGCAGAGCACAGAGGGATGGATCATAGGTGTACAGGCTCAGAGGTAAGTTCTAAGCTTACAGCCTGAGAGCCATCAGGAAGCTTACCAACACTAAGTAGTAATATGTGTATACTAATTGCCCCTAGTCAAGACATCATTCCATAAATTCATTGCATAAAGTTTTTTTTTTTTTTCTTTCAATCATCTAGGTTGGTTTTGAAGTTAGATAGGGAGTTGCTCTGTTTGATATGTAAAGGGAGTCCTGAGACATGGGATATACGGTGTTAATAACTGAATGTACCAACAAGTGCTGTTAATCCTACAAAGTGTAATCTTACAATGCAGGTTAATATCCTTATAATGCATATTTGTTAGACAAGTAGGCTCTTTCACTGCCCAAAAAAACTAAAATGATGTCACCCTTCAGAAAACTACATGAAATGGAGAAAAGGGAGGAAGATTTAATTAATTTAGATAGCTTAAATTGCCTACACCAATAACGTTTTATGTTAAGAACCTTTGAGATCTTTCAGGTGGTCAAGGTAAGTACATCCCAGAAAGGGTGATGTATTCAAGCATCAGTCTAATTGACGATGAATATAGTGTGACCAAGCTTGGACCTGCATAATGTATCCATACAGATAAGTTCTGCAAGGCTGAGATACTGTCTAGCTAAGACCAGCACATGGTGATCAAAAGGAAGCTTATTATCCACACAGGTACCTAAGGTACCAAAGTGCCTGATCTCTGAGGGGAGTACTACAGATGTAGTAGTAGGAGGGAGTGGTGCTATCAACATAACTATACTGTACATTTTGGCAACTAGAGTGTGACCAAGGCTAATGCAGCAGACGTTGGTCTGATCCAGGCCCTGTTGCAGAATCTGGGTGTCAGAAGGGGATCCACACCCAATTTACAGTCATCTGCAAATTCACCACATTTTTCCACTATCTGGTCTAACTTCTGGAAAATAAATGCCAAAGAGGATGTTACTGAGGAAGGAGCCTTGTGGAGCACCACTGATGATATTTCTCAGACTAGCAGAGGTGCCGCCAACTTTTATAGTGTAAGTTTTGCTTATAAGTCAATTAGCTGCCCAGCAGACAATATATGGGTTTATGCCTACTTGGCAGAGTTTATCTATGGTACCTGCATGAAGGATATTGTCAAATGCCTTGACAAGGTCATGATAAGTAGTGTGGAGGTCAGAATGTCATTTAGGGTTTCAGTAACCCTGTCAAAGAAATCAACTACATTGAGTGAAGAGGGCCCATGTTTTACACATACAAACTCATTTGGATCAAGGCTTTAAAGATCTCTTATGTTACTATTAATTAGCTCAGCAGTAACATATTTCTTAACCTTGCAGACAATACTAACAAGACTAATAGGTCTAGAATTACTGGGGGCAGTTGTTGGGTCACCCTTGAATAGTAGCATTACTATACTATGGCTGTTCTCTACACTTCCAGGATTTGTCATTTGTTTACCATATACTCATAGGTACTTACTAGGCTACTGATCTGAGAGGATCTTAAAAAGTCTAACCTTACATTCCTGTGACAGTTTGTAGCCCTCATAATTTGTATAAAAATAATCCAGAGACAGGCCAAGTTTAAATCTTCACTATATTGGTAAAGTGGATATTTTTTATAAATAACTGAAGGTTCTTCAGTCAGTTTACTGATCATTCCACCACAAAGGTTTACTTCTCAAGTTACCGCAATGCTTACAGCATACAGAATCATAGAAAATACAAGACAGCTGCACCATATGGTCATTTATGCCTTGCCAGTGCCCACCCTTAGACCTCATCTCATTCTTTGAAGGTGCAATACTCCAGTCATGCTGGGGGTGAACTTGTAAATACCCATCCAACTGTCTAACTCCTTCCTAAAGGAAAATAGTGTGTCACATTGCCTGATGTGGAGTGGAAATTTGTTCCTGAAAAGAGGCAATCATTACATGATTATTCTCTCTCCGCTGTGGTATGTTTGTTGAAACAGGTTCAGATCTCTGGTCCTATTGTTCACTGGACTGCTTAATTTGTGGATATGTAAGAAATCTTGGACTGCCAGATCTCTAATGACCCAAAATCAAGGCACATAATGCTCCTAAGGAGTCTACAGCACACTGAAAACAGGGACAGACCCTTTAGCCTGTCCAGGTAAGTCTTTTAGGCTCATGATATTTTTGTTAGGTACCGCTGGAGTCTCTGCACATGCTTAATATGTCTAGTAAGATACATCCCAAAGGAGAGATTGTATTTTATATACTGGTCTGATCATTGCAGATCTTTGGACCTAGAGAAGATACCCTCTGTGATCAACTGTGGCAGATTGAAGGATTTCCTAACCACTGTAGCAACATGATGACCAAAGGAGAGGCCTCCATGTTCTAAGGTCTCTCCCAACCTCTTCATTTTGAAGTGGGATGTTATCTATATTATAAGATGGGTTGAGGGATTGTTTATGAAATGCGACAATATTGAACATTTTAGCATTTAGTTTTAGCCCATTTTCCATGAACCAGTTAACATGTGTAAGTTCAATTTTTTTTCTGCAAGTCGGGGGAGGATTTGAGGATGACACACAGTTTACAATTATTCACAAACTTGATTAACCAGAGATCCCCAAATTTGATTTGGAGATCAGAGAAGTATATGTTGAATAGCAGAGGTCCTACAACAGTTTCCTAAGGGGTGCCACTGGTTACCTTCATGCTCCCTGAGGGTACACCTGCAACCCTCATGGTGTGGATTCTGTCCCTCAGTCAACTTGCTATCCACCTAAATAAACTGCAATTAATCTGTAATACATTTAGCTTGCTAATTATGTTAGCATGTAGTATGATTTCAAATGCTTTGCTTGGTCATGGCACGCTGTATGGACAGCATGATCATTGTTCATGGCTCAAGTTTACCAGATTCGTTAGACAGGATCTACCCTTAACACGGCCTAACTGCTAGAGGTCAAGTCTTATGAGATTTGTAATATTATAGTTTATCATGTCAGTTATGACCTATTCCATGGTCTTGCAGATGAGGCTTGTCAGACTAATGGGTCTGTAGTTTCTGGGGTCTATGGTTGGGCCACCATTGTGAAGTGGCATCACAACTGCTGTGTGCCATACCTTGGGGATAAAGGCAGTGGCTAAGCTCAGGCTGAATAGCTGTAGCAGTGGGTCCATCGATGTATGTTTAGTGCTGTTCAGCAGACAGCTGGATATGATGATACAAGGTCCTATGGAGGATGGTTTTTTTTTTGTTTGTTTTGTAAAATATCTTTAAAAAGTGCTCTTTTGTGATAATAGGGAATTTGAGATCCTTTGGAAAATGTGGATTTTATTTAGTTGTCTAGAAATTTGCACTGAATTTGTCAGCTAACTGGGCAGCGCAGTGGTGCAGTGGTTAACATTGTCACCTCACAGCAAGAAGTTCTCCTGTTTGATTCTCGGCTGGAGTGCCTTCTGTGTGGAGTCTGTATGCCCGGCCTGCATTCACATAGGTTTCCTCCCACATTCCAAAGACATGCATCTTGAGCATTTCTCCCCAGCCCTCCGCTAAAAATAGGCTCTGTTCTAGTCAGATTTTTCCTGGTCAACAAATGTTAAATAAAATAAATAATATATTTATGATATCTATTGCATCCAAGTAAGTGATGCCATTTTGAATTAGCTCGGAGCAACTTTGGATGTTACATCTTAATTTCCTGATGATAGTAAAGGATCTGTGATTATGTTTAGCATCCAGTGCTTGTCGAAGTTAATTGGATGCGTTTGTTTTCCTTATTCAGTACTGTCAATAATTTTTATGTTGACCTTTGTTTGTGGGTCTTTAGTTTTGCTGTAATATTCTAAGACACTGTTTTCTTTTACTGTATTTATTGATTTATGCACATGCCACGGTGGTGCAGCGGTTAGCATTGTCACGTCACAGCAAGAAGTTCTTTGGTTCGATTCTCGGCTGGAGTGCCTTCTGTGCAGAGTCTGCATGTCCTCTCAGTGGTCGAGTGAATTTAAAAACATGCAGGTAGGTGCCAGCATGTGTGGGTGTGCCTTCTTTGAAGGTTGGGCGCCAGGCTGGCAACTCGACACCGTAAAAATTCACTGCCAATCATTAGCGGAGCAGAGTTCCGCTGTGGTGACCTCTAACCGGGAAAAGCCGAAAGACAGTGTATTTATTCATGTATGTGGAACACCAGGCTGGTTTGCTCTTGAACTTTTCATTTAATTTGGTTCTGGTAAGAACGGTCAGGTTAATACATTCATCTACATGAGAAGAACTACTAGGCGTGTCAGCATTTTGCGGATTACAGTTATACTTGAATTTTGAGACTTCATCATAGAATTTCAGGTTAGTATATTTAAAGAATTATGTTACTGTGATATTTATATCTGTTGGGTTGAGGATTTTGAAGGGCAGGATTACTAGTTTGTGGTCAGACTTAAATGTGGCAGGGTATACCAGTGGAATAGTGCATATAGATGCCATATTTGTAAGGACCAGGTCAAGAATATGTTGTCCTCTAGGGGGTTCTTTAACTATTTAGTCCAAAGAGTTCTTATTTATGAAATCAAGGAATTTTGGGGCATAACTCATCATGAGTGATATAGGAATAGTTTTTTGAAGTAAAACTATCTGCAATGACAGAATTAATTCTGAAGAGTGTGCAGTAGCATCAGGAGTTGGATTATTTGGAGGAGTGAGCCACTTATATTTACTGAAAATGGCTGTAAGTTGTTGGTTTTGGACAAATCCCTAAATAAAATTTATGGCTGTCAAGGCTTGTCTAAGGGTGAAGGTTACTATTAGGTGGTTAGATTTAATGAAGGAGGTAGTGACATTAAGGGTGATACATGAAGTGAAGCACAGTACATAAAGACTAATTTTTGAAGGTTCTCACCCCTTGTGGGAAGGAGAACAATCTAATCAAGAGAGTTAGCACTTACAAAAATGAGAAATATCTGAATGTATTTGTTGCTAATTGTGCAGTTTTGCCAACTGATGGGTGGGTAGTGTATCATAAAAAAATTGTGTCTGGTTAAATGGAGAGACATTTTCAACTGACATTGATTATGTGCATTCTCTGAAGGGGATATAAAAGGGTACCCCCTATGATGTGATAACTGAATTTACTGAGTCACAAGGATTTCAATAAGTTGTATACTGGAGTCATGCAAGATCTGATATGAGACTATTGGGCCCCTAATAATGTACACTTGCCCAAGTCCTACTTACTTGTAACAGTAGATATTTGAATTTCACACTGCCTCACTGGCATATGTATTCTGTGCCTGCACAAACCCACCTTGGCAGCTTTCCAGAGTTCAGAATTCAATTCTCTGGCTCCTTCTGATAAGGGATCAGCTAAGTCCTTCCCGTCAGGGGAAGAGTAATTCCTATTACAAACAATAAATGTTTCAGGTTTTTACTGCTTAGTAAAAATAACCAATAAGGACCAGAAAGAAGCAAGAATTATCTGAAACCAACCAATTCACAGCCAAAAAGCGCCAACACAAATAATCAAACAATCTAACAACACAACAAGGTTGAATACAGTCAAACTATACATAAAATAAGGGGGATGATGGGCAGGTGCTGCCACTGAGGCAGTGTACACTTTGAACATCCACTGTTACAGGTAAGTAGGACTTATGCAACTGCATTATGTTTATCGTTCGGCCTGCCTCGGTGGCATATGAGTAGATTGCCAAAGAAAGGATAAGGATCTAAGAACCCTTGGAGAATGGTCATCAAAAAGCCAGCTCTGGAACTTGAAGAAGAATCCAGTTTGTAGTGCTTTGTAAAGGAATGAACAGAGAGAGAACCGGGTTACTGCCTCTAGAATGGTTCTACAGTCTACTCTTTTCCAATATGCCATCAAAGAGGATAAGGCTCTGGTGGAATGTGCATTAACCTTGCCTAGAATAGATTTACCCATGGTGGGAGAAACAAAAAACAATAGCAGAGGACAACCAACAAGCAAGCATCTGCTAATAGATAGGTTGAGTCTTCTTAGCCACATAAGAAATAAACAGCTGTTCAGCTTTCCTTAAGGGCTTTCTTCTGTCAGTGTAGTACCTGAGCTGCCTGTGTGCATCCAAGGTATGTAAAATCTTTCTCCATTGTTTTTAGGTTTCAGAAAGAAAACTTGGAGATTGATGGCATTATCCAGACTATATTTAGAACAATTTTTGGCATGAAAGATGAATTAGTGCAAATAACAACACTTTCCTTGTGGAGTGGAAAATCAGATAAGGTTGGCCCACCATGAGAGACTCACCTTGCAGATGTCAGATCAATAAGCAAAAAAGTTTTCCAAGTGATAAACTTTAAATCAGCCTGAAAGGCTGGTTCAAAATGAAATAAGGTCAATTTTTCAAGAACAAAGTTGAGTTCCCATAGGGAAAAAATTTGCTTTTGAGGGGATCTCAAATACAATACTCCTTTCATTAACTGTTTAACCACAACACAAGATCAAAGAAAGGGATCTAAGGGTAGACCAGCTGAGATGGCTGCAAGATGCACCTTGATAAATGAATAAGATAAGCCATCATGGAGTAGCTCACCCATATATTTTAAAACTAGGGGGTAGATACCATACTGGGCCCTCAACTGTTGGTCAGGCACCACCTAGAAAAAATCTCTTCCACATAAACATAAGATTTTCTAGTTGCAGGTCTTCTTGCCTCCTTCAATACCCACTACCTCAATGGAACAATTGCCTAAAGGTTGTCAAGGCAGAATCATCCAGGTTGTCAGTTGCAATTGCTCTAATTTGGGATGAACTAATCACCCCTGACATTGTGTGAGCAGATCCAGAGTGTGAGGAAGCTTGTGGTAATTGCCCTTGGACAATTCCATTAAAAGAGACAACCAAACTTGCCTGTGCCAAAAGGGAGTCATCACAATGATCTTTGGTAATTCATTTTAAATCTTCAGAAGTACCTCTGTTATCAGTGGAAAGGGTGGAAATGCATAAAGAAATATCCCCATGCAATGGAAGGAGAATACTTCTGTCCATGAAGCATGGTTGCAAGGATGTCTCAAACATAATATTTCTGTCTGTCTTGAAAGTAGTCAAACCAATCTATTTGAGGTTTTCCCCACATCTGGACCAAATCCTTGGAGACCTTTGTCCTGAGTTTAGACTCATGAGGGTCTATCCTAGATCTGCTTAGTCTGTCTGTCACTATGTTTTGCTCTGATGGGATGTATGAGGCATGAAGCATCAGAGAATGCTGTAAGGCTAGCTTCCAGGCCATCATTACCAACCAACAAAGAGGGTATGTCCTTGTACCCCCCCCCATTGTTTATTTAGGTACCACATGACTGTGGTGTTGTCTAGGCCCACTAAAAGGGGACCTGGAGACCATAGTGGTGAAGACCTTTGAAGGCCTGAATCACTGATAATATTTCTTTGAGATCTATGTGCTTTGTAACATCCAAAATACCCTATTCACCTTGCAATTGAACTTCCCGGGACTCTGCACCTCATGCAAAATCAGATGTGTCTATCTGGAATGATTGAACTGGGGTCCGCAGGGAGAAGGGTCGTTTTGGATTCAGAGACATACCATCCCTCCACCACTGTAACTTTCTTTTCAGAAATTCCAAAACAAGTACCTGTAACTCTAAGGGCTGCAGGTGCTAGGACCAACAATTTTTTAAGTACCATTGAGTCTTTCTCATACTGAGTCTTGGCAGTGGCATCATGAGGATCATAGATGCCATGAGCTCTAGAATTTTGAGAAACTCTTTTGCAGAGGCATCTTCTTGGAGAGAGAAATTCCTGAAAATATTCTGATGTCATGGCTTTGCTTTATGGTAGAAAGGCCATTCTTTTTCCTGTGTCTATCATACACATCCAGGAAGGCAATTCTTTAAGCATACATGAGATAGGACTTTTGTAAATTCAGCTTGAAGTCCAGATGAGCTAGAATGGACAAGACCTTGAATAATGATTCTAAACACCTGGAAACAGACTGCACAAATCAGCAAGACATCTAAATAAGGGAAAATGTAGATGCTTTGGGTCCTGTAGTAAGCAACCACTGGAGGAAGGCATATCTTGAATACTCAAGGTGCAGTAGATAGCCCAAAGGGTAAGGCAGAAAACTGATAATGTGAGCCAGACACAGCAAATCTCAGATATTTCCTGAGATTAGGAGCAATTGGAATGTGAGGATAAACATCTTTCAGATCTAAAGTTACCATTAAACAGGGGCCCAGAAGAAGGGATAGAGCCATCTGCAAAGTGATGATTTTAAATCTGGGTACTTTCAAAAAGGTATTTAGATAACACAAATCTGGCACCGGTCTTCAAAATGGCTCCTTTTTGGCTACCAAAAAGATTCTGAAGTAAAATCCTTTTCCTTTTTGTGGTGCAGGAACTGGTTCTATAACTCCTGATTACAACATGTGACTGAGTACTGGAGACAACAGATGTGTCTGGACTGGCAAATGTGGGGGTGGGATTCCCCTGAAGGGAAGAAATTTCTGTCCTCTGCCAAAAGTATTGACAGCACCCATTTGTCTAAGACTATTTGTGGTGAAGGTGCTGGGTTGAGGAAAAACCTGCAGGAAGGAGAAAGGGGGTGGAGGTACAGGAGGAAGGGATGGGAAGCCTGAGTCTCAGCATAATCACTGAATAGCTGGGGATTGTTCCTTTTTAAGAAAGGAACCCCTTTTTTTTGGTTTGGCGGCATTATCTTTCTGCCATTTCCTCTTGGTACCTTGGCTCTTCTTGGGATGGGAATTATGTTTCTTCTGCCCTTTGAAGTTGGATGCCTTGTTGGGAGAAGACCTGAGATTATGAAACATTTTAGATATCTCATGCATCAGTTTATCTCTATCATCCCATTGTTTGAGAATCAGGGTAGCAAAATGACCAAACACAAATTCAGATCTTAGAGGAGCATTCAACATGTCATTTTTGAAGTCCTCAGAAACATTCTGGCTATGTAACCAAGCATACCTGCTCAATATAACAGAAGTTGCTGCATGTCTAGAAAATGTGTCCGCACCTTCCAAGACACTTTTCAAAGCATGCTTTGAAACCTGAGTCACACAAGAAACAATCTAAATCATTTAACACAGCAAGCAAAGCTGCAGCAAAGTCATCAAAACTGTAAGCAAATTGCAAAATCAACTTCCACATAATGCCTAAATAACTTATAATTCAGAAGACTAAATTACTAAAATGAGGCTGCTTTTTTTTTTTAACCTGAGATTCTAACTACTTCCCAGTTTTATCCGCGTGTGTATGGATAGAAGAAGCCAAGGGCCTCTTTTTAGAGTTGGGAGCTGGAGAATCCACAACTGGGCAGCTGGCAAAAGAATAAAGATTGTTATAAGATCAGAGTACATCTTGCATTTTCTCACAGCCTTTTTAGGAACTGGTTTTACATGCAGATTTACAGACATCTTCTAAAGCTGGTAACAGAGGAGGAACAGACAAAACATTTAGAGTCTCATCCTGAATAAGATCATAAACTGTCAATCTCCAGATTGCTACCAGTCAGCTACATCTCTAAACCTAGCCAGCATCTGAGGAAAGGTTGAGTTTTTGAATCTGTTCACCTTCTAAAGAGTCAGACTGGATGGATTAAGAGTGTTCACTATTGTCTGTATCAGAATCCCCATCAAAATCTGCAGCCATAGACTGATCTCTAAAACAAGGTAGCCACATAGTCATTCTAAATAGGAGCATAGACTCTGGGACTAGTCAACTGTAAAACACTCAGCTCAGCAAACCACATCAGCCCCTATACATGGTAACCTTATTTTCTGTAATGTGGTGAAGTTTCTGTTTCTTCTTATTGTAAATTACACTAGTGAACAAAATATCTGGGGGCAGAATATTATGTCTGGCAAGGGGTCTCTTACCTCAATCCTCTCTCGCACCTAATGGGTTTGATTCTCCAGTACCTGAACTGGGTGCTGGAACACCCCTGAAAGATGTGTCTGACCACTGTAGCACAAATGGCTGTGGGCTCACACCAGAGGGTGATGATGGAAAGGTAAGTGGTCTACAGATAAAATTAAGGCAATCATAGAGTTGTAAACCATACAATAAGGCATGTTTTACTTTTTTTAAGGTGCAACTGGATTTGATGCGGGGGGGGGGTCGCAGCAATATCAGGATCCATCAAGTCAGGGATGAAAAACACCAGCCAGAATAATACACTGACACTATTAAGGGCTGACTAAGGGCAGCAATCATAGAACATATAAACTATGTTCCAACACAGCAAATAGGGCTAAACTGCATAACATATATCAGAAACCATTCAAAATGTGCTAAGCCTTGTTCTACAACCTGCACAGTGTAGTAAGCAGCAACACACACAGTACCAAGCAAAATCACTTGTCCAAATAGTGCCACAAAAAATATATGTGCCCTTAAATCAAGTTGAAACATTTTAAAAAGGCATAAATAAGCATTTACTTACAGATTCCCTTGTCAGAAATGAAAAAATCTCAACATAAAATGCAAATAAAGCAATTTGCAGTGAAATTACAATTTAACAATAAAAATGAGTCTGGCAGTGTTAAATCAGTAGTAAATATCATATAAATGAAGAAAAAAGTGAAAATGTAACATTTTCCTGTCAGAACTTCAAAATGAAGAAGATAACAGAAATATCAGGTGCAATTAAATCACAACTCCATATGTAAGAAGCAGTCCCTAGCATTCAACTGACACCATAGAATTTCAGTTTCCCAATAAAAGTCATGAAACACTTTTTAAAAAAGCCCCATAACTGCTTAAAAACAATATTAAACATACAAACAACACAGTAGTGAGTCAGAATACCCAGAGGAATTAACAACAGTAGTAAAGAGCAAGCATATTAAAATAAAACATTAACACACACACACACACACACACACACACACACACACACACACACACACACACACACACACACACACACACATCTTTTGATTAAACTGTACTTGACTGAAAAGCAAATGTTGAAAGAATTTGATGAAAAGCAATTGACTGAAAGCCAACTTGACTGAAACCCATTTCACTGAAAACCCAGTTACTGAAACCCATTTTATTGAATCAGAAATCACTAAAAATATTCAACATGAGAAAATACAACATAAAGCAGTGTTTTTGCAGGGTACACCACCCAAGCCATATATATATATATATATATATATATATATATATATATATATATATATATATATATATACTGCTAGACAGGGGTCCAGAGAAGTAAATATTGTGGGAAGAAATAGCCAGGGAATTGTTATGGCTAGGCTTGCATAGGCCCTAGGGCCGATAGCCTAGTACCAACCTATGAACCTATAATTCCAAGGTAGCACAGCCACTTGAAAGAAGAAAAAAAGAACACCATACAGAGTGAATTGGTGTTGGTACACAAGTACTGATTCACTCTCCATGGTGTTTTTCTTTTCTCAAGAGGTTGAACAGCCGTGGAGTTAGTATATATTATTAAAGGGGTGCAGGAGGGCTTGTCCTCTGCAAAAACAATATTTTATGTTGTATTTTCTTATGTTGAATATTTTCAGTGATTTGTGATTCAGTGAAATGGGTTTCAATCAGTTGCTTTTCAGTCAAATGGGTTTTCAGTCTTTTCAGTCAGATGGTTTTCAGTCAATTAGTTTTCAGTCAAATTTTTTTCAAACATTTGATTTTCAGTCAAGTACAGTTCAATCAAATGGTAATAAACCATACATACATACATATTAACTGAATATAGATCTACCATAACGTAAAACCAAATACAAATATAACAAAAATACTGTCAAGTCATCACAAGAAACTTTAATTACACAGAAATCATAAAATAATTAAGTGCTTTCATTTGTTTACTACAGAACTTCATCATAATAATTAAAACCCTTCACACTACCCTATTTATAAATAACTAATCTCATTAACAAACAAATAACTCAGTTTATTACATCAGGTCAGGGTTCATTCCATAAGAGATTTAAAGATATAATACCACAAAAACAATAATAGCAATGCAATTATATAATAAAAGGGCTCAAAAACACTTAAAAAAAACATTTGTATAAAAATCACATTCAAAAATCAATAAATTAAAAAATAATATACAGAAAAATAATCCCACAAAACTCGTAGGGAATTTCTTAAAATTATTTTTACAATTTCCTAGATCTTAACTGTAGGATTCTATTGACTGAAACCTTATCATCAATACCTGGGTGTTGAGCAGCATTCAATCTAAGTTGCCATACAAGTTCCCTTTTTTTCTTATGACACTCTTTTCAATACAAAAAAATAAAATTTTTTTAAATCTCTGCATACTACATACTACATTTATAAAGGGCATTTCTTTCATCTTTCTTTTTTATAGCATACACATCCTTGTAAATTCTTTGCCTCAATCCCTTTCTGTTTTTCCAACATAGAAAGTATCATATGTCATGCACTGTGCCAAATAAATAACTCCCATGGTGTTACATATAAATCAGCCATTATCATGCAACACTCTGGGGTAGGAGGCAACAAAGATGTTAGTGGCCTCATAAATAAATCAACATTCTGGGCACATCCCATATTTAGACATACTAACAACATTTTTATCCTCTTCAAATATATTTAGGAAGCCCATTGTCCCCTCAATATTTGGTATCCCTAAGGTACCCAAAGATTTGCTTGACTGCCCCCCTCCCCCAGTTGAGACCTATTGTGGCACCTGGGGGGGGGGTCAAAAATGGAATATTTGGCTGAATTTGTTGACAAGTCTCTTAAAACATTTTTTGATGATAAAAAGCATGTGTTAAGGGATTCCTGGCACTGCTTGAGTGAGCTTGCTAAGAAAGAATGATGGAAGTGTTGTTTTAGTAACTATAGACATTAAGGATTTGTTTTTAGGTATTCCACACACGCAGGGTTTAGATTATGGGAGGCTTTTTATACCAGAATACAAATGGAACAGACTAAGGTCCAAATTTTAGCTGATCTAATGGAGATGGTCCTGTGTAATAACTTTGTTTATTTTGAGGGTGATTATTACAAGCAAATAAGGGTTGTGGCTATGGGTGAAGCAGCAGCACCAATTTTTGTGAATATTGTTTAATGGGTCTTGGAAATTATGTGCTTAACTGTAGATTTTATAAAGTTGAGGTTGCTTGTTTTAGATTTTTAAATGGTTTATTGGTTATTTGGAATTGTTCTATTGATAGATCAAAATAATGTTTTAATTATATAAATAATACAGTGTATTTTTTAAAATTTACTATGAACTTTGATGATAATAAAATTATTTTTTAGATTTTACCTTAAGGATGCATCGGCCATGGTGGTGCAGCGGTTAGCATTGTCACCTCACAGAAAGAGGTTCTCTGGTTCGATTTTAAGCTGGAGTGCCTTCTGTGCTGAGTCTGCATGTCCCCCCTGCAGTTGAGTGAACTTTAAAGACATGCAGGTAGGTGCATGAGTGTGTGTGTGTGTGTGTGTGTGTGTGTGTGTGTGTGTGTGTGTGTGTGTGCCTTTTGTGAAGGTTGGGCACCAGGCTGGCAACTCAACGCAGTAAAAATCCACTGCCAATCAAGAGCGGACCGGTGATCCGCTGTGGCGACCCCTAACTGGGTAAAGCCGAAAGAAGAGCTTATTTAAGGATGCATCTAGAGGATTTTTTGACTTACATATACAGTAAAGAGAAATGGTGTAATAGTTATTTACATTTTAGTAGTGCCCACCCCCTCTGTCAAAAACATAATTTGGTCAAGAGCCAATTTGTTCGGCTGTCCAGAATGGTCTCTGATGATGTGGAAATGATTGTGGAAGTAAGGGAGATGTTTCTGGATAGGGCATACCCAGCTTGACTGATTGATGAGATTATAACTAAGGTAGTGAAGTGAAGGAAAGGAAAGGGTGGTTTTGACCCATTTTAGGTGAAAATTGCCTGGAGGTTGAAAATAATAACAAAAAAGGAAGGAAGACCAGATTTGAATTTGGCAATGCTTTTGGCATACAGTGGTATGCATTTCCTTTCTGAATAAACTTTTATTGATTTTCAGAAACATAAACATATGTACAGTATGTATATCAAAGAAATATTTACATAGTCAAAGCTTAAAGTGGAGAAACAATTCCAAAAAACAACTATTTACATAAGATATCTATACTTGAAAAACGTTTTCTTGAATGTATCTTTGAATAAGATTATAATTTATTACGGTCTTCTGTTTCCAGCACCTGATTTACTTTCTGCCAGGCAATGCTTAAGGAAGTAGGTTGTTCTGTTCATTCCTTGATTGTTTTCAATTCCAACTGTTTAAAATTGGGAGGAGTTACAGATTTCCAATTCTGTGTAATATTTTCCTTGCAATAGCAAGGAGAGGCCACAAAATTACATATTTTTGCCTTGGAACACAAGACGGCACAGGTGTATTCAACATAACTAGAGATTGTGTAAGTTGGAAATTATCAGTGAACAGTTCCTGTAGTGGTATGAATTTTCAATTGAAGAACATTACAAGCAGGAATTGGGATGGTGTTTTTGGAGGTTTTGGGTTAATCAATAAGTTTGGAGATCATCTTAAGTTAATATATAGTTGGGGAAGGAATTTAAAAAATATATTTGAAGGGAATAATAACAAATGTGATGGTCAGCCTGGGGCATACACAATGTTGTTTTATTTATGAGGGCACTAATATCTCGATTGCCTTGTATCCCAGAGTGTTGAGTGGTAATGGTCAATTTACATGTTTTGAGGTATTGTATCTTTAAATATGTTTTGAAATGAACCCTGACATAATCAATTGAGTTATTCGTTTATTAATGAGATTGGTTGGGCTATTTATAAATATTGTAGTTTTGTACTAAATGAACAAAAGTGCTTAATCATTTTGTGATTTCTGTGTAATTAAAGTTTCTTGCAATGACTTGGCAGCATATATATATATATATATATATATATATATATATATATATATATATATATATACATATAAAATGGAAGTTTCCAAAGGGATCCTAGCTGATTCTAGTGTGGAGGCTGTAATCTACAAATGCAGGCTGCTGAGGAGATTCAACTGTGTGATTCCCACAGCTGCACTAAAAGAATGAACTGACCCCCTGTGATGGGGTTGGGCTTCCAAGGAGGAGGGAATTCTGAGTTCTGGAAAACTGCCAGTGTGGTATTGTGAAGGCACAGAACCCATATGCCACTAAGGCAATGTGAATGGTGAACATCTGTAGCTACATTCAATCTCAAGTGGATCTGAATACATGGTATGTGCTGTACCCAGGCAAGGAAGGGGTGCTATTGCCATACCTCTTGATTTCATTGTGCCAGATTTCTGGACACAGCTAATAACAACTGGGAAACTAAGACTTAAAATCAGGTACATATTTTAAATACTATTCTTATAAACTTACAATGTTAATAGAATAACAGTTTTTGCATATAGTATGCAATGTTTAAAGGATATGAAGTCTGAAACTCTAATACCTGTTATTATTTAGTGACTTCAGTTTTTTGTGATATGCCACAAAACCGCAAACTGAGAAAAATGAGGAAAAGACCAAAAGTCTTCTTCTTCTTCTTCTTTCGGCTTTTCCCAGTTAGGGGTCACCACAGCGGAACTCCAGTCCACTAATGATTGGCAGTAGATTTTTACGGTGCCGAGGTGCCAGCCTGACACCCAACCTTCAACGAAGGCACACCCATTCACGCATGTCTTTCGAACACCACTTGACCACGGGGAGGACATGCAGACTCCACACAGAAGGCGCTCCAGCTGAGAATCGAACGGGAGAACCTCTTGCTGTGAGGTGACAATGCTACCACTGCACCACCGTTGCTTAGGAAAAGAGCAAAAGTATGAGGCAAAAATATTAACATTTTTCACAATTCTGGACAGTTGAGAGTTATCACTGATATGGAATCAAGTTTCAGTAACTACACAGTTGTGGATATCTTTAAGGGTATATAGAAGGCCTGAAGTTCAAACATTTCCTTGTTTAAAAGTTGAGCTTAGAACACAGCTACCTTGATGTAGTTTAAAAATGAATTTCCTATACAGGCACATGCATGAATGTGCTGAAAAGATGAACTATGAGGGATTCCAAAGTTTTAGTATTTACTCAAACACCACAAGACAAGAGGTGCAGGCCACCCCTAACAAAGCAGGAGTACCCACTGACCACAAGATCCCAGACAGATAAGCACTGGATCCCTCCTGGAATGTCAGTAGTTAGCTAGACTATTACAGAAGCCAAGTAATTGGTCTGAATTTAGGCATCATTTGTGTTGGTGGTAGGATTCTGCTCAATAAGACTGGTCCTACTTCCTTGAAAACATGGGTAGAAAACTTAGTGCTGTTTCTTTGCATCTCCCCTGGGGTAGAGTGCCTAAGGTGATTCACTCCCACATGGGCAACAACAAGGTCATATTTATACTTGAGGCATTTTGTTGACCTCTCCTTGTCTGGCCTGGTGAGTGCTGTGTCAGTATATCTAATAATGGAATCCTCAATAACAAAATATTTACAGTTTTCTGCAGAGATTTTTTAAAAACTCAATGCATGTACATACAGTGATATACACAACACTTTTTAAAATATCATAATGGAAGTCCTGAAGGTTTACAGGGCACTATTTTAGAGCATGTAGAAAAAAGTAATTATAATGATGTTAAAAGTAAACTTCTATATAAGGAAGCTTCACTTATTTTAAAGTTTGGCACTTTAAATCCAGATGGTTTAAATATTGCATGTAATTGGAGTCTTAATTTAATTGAATAATTAAGTATTTAATTGTATTAGTAAGGTGTATAAAATAGATTGTTTTGTATTTGTTTTTTATTCCACTGAAGACAGTTTATGCTGAGGCGCTAGAATGCATTAAATTTGTTTTTCTCTAGACTGGATGGTTGTATTTTATTACTTTGTGCTTCAAACTTTTGTGGTTTAATATTTGTTTTGGGGACTTGCTGGTTCCTGGTCTCCTGTGTTTCCATTTCCAGTGATTCGTTGCTTGACCTGCCAAGAATTTTCCAGCAGGAACAAGGAGAGTCTTCACAGCAGAGTATCACACAATAAACTGTTCATGTGAATGAACAAACTGACCATAGAACTCTAGCATCGCAAGAAATAGAAGGTTTAAAACCCTGGGAAAAACTGTTAAGAGACGGAAAATAAAAAAAGGAATGGTAATCCTTTTTCCTCCATTGGTCAAGGTATGAGTACTACAGTGTCTGCAGAAATGCAACAGCAATATGATAAACTTGATAGACTTTTGCATAGAGAATTGGCAGTTCATTTGAATATTCTCAGTTTAAAATGTTATCTAGAATTGGAGCTTACACCCTGAGGCTTAAGGGCTTTTAAAAGCCCAACGACTCTGATGCTGCAGATGAGGAAGATGTCAAGTTTCAAAAAAGGTGGGCGTCAGCAGCACATAAATGTTCTACAGAATGGATCTCAATTTTGGTGGAAAGGGACATGTTAAAGCAACGAAGGCTGAAAGATGAGATATCCACCATTTGTGAATCATTGACTAATAACACTGCTGATAATAAACTTGAACTGTTTTTAAATGACATTACTGCAGCACTAGCGGATTCTGAACAACAAATTTTGGCCATCAAGAAAAAGAAACTTATGAGGGACTTGGGAGATTATAAGAAAGGCTCTGCCTTTCTATGGAAGATGAATCATAAGTCACATCAGAAGGACGTACGATTTAAAGTCCCTGATGGCACGGAGAAATAGGAAGGGAGTGTTGGCGTCTATTCTGATTACAGAGATGAATCGAATGACTGGGATAGTGACAATGTAGATTATCCTGGTTTGCCGGCTGCACAGGAACCACAGTACATGACAAAAACGTTTTGTGACAACAAAGGAAGTTTTAATAACAGAAAACGGGGGAGAGGTTCCTCAGATGGTTATGTGCAACAGCAAAGGACTAACGCATATCCGCAACAGCAGCAGCAACAATCCAGGTATAAAAAATTCAAAAGAACTTGACTTTGGGGGAAATGTAAACAATGAATATGTTAACTTATCGGGTTATTCTTTGAATGACCATGAAATTGCTGTATTAAGTTTGGGTCTGAAATTTGTCCCCACTGTTATATCATGACAATATGTTATACAGAAGGACATATTTTGGTAAGAAAGTTACATCTAAAAAAAATTTTTTATAAGAATTTGTATAGAGATAATGATGACCAGTGTATATTGGATAGTTGGACAGATACAGATATGAATTTCCATTCCTGTTATTCAGAACTAGACGAATTATGTGAGTTTAATGCCTATTGTAAGCTAGACACAGATAAGGTGCCATATAAATCACAATTTATGCCTCCGTTTAGGCACAAGGGTGTTCAACAATTTTCTATGATGGTTAAATATGCCATAGATAATTTATTTGTTGATTTTGAAAAGCATAAAAATCAAGTAAAATATAATCTTACTAAGAATGAATGGGATGCTTTGTGTCAATTAAGCAATAAGAAGGAAATTATTTTCAAACCAGCTGATAAAGGTAACAAGCTAGTTATACTTCATTATGAACACTATTTGAAAATGTGCTATGAACATCTCATTGATACAAATGTATACAAGAGTGTTAATGTTGAATGTTATCAGCAAGCACTTTTGAATTATAATGAATTATCAATTAAGGGTAAGAGATTAGGATATTTTTCAAAAGTTGATATTGAAAAGAAGTTAGATATAACAGGCTGTGAGATGGCAACCTTCTATTGTTTACCTAAGCTAAATAAAAACTTTAGTAACCCTTCATGGAGACCTATAGTGTCAGCATGTCAATATTTTTTGAACAAAATAGGCATTTTTCTACATCATTATTTGTTAAAAGTTAAGAAACAAATATCATACATACAGGACACATTTGATTTTTTAAATAAAATTAAAAATGTTCAATGGGAAGAAAACATGTTCTGGTTAGTGAGTGATGCTAAAAGCCTATATACTAGCATTAAACTTGAATCTGGCTTAGAAGCATTGAAAGATGCATTAAACAATAGCCCAGTATCTACATATATTGTGGAACTGGTGGATTTTTGTCTAAAACATAATTTTTTTGAATTCAATGGTAGGTTATATCACCTGTTACAAGGTACAGCCATGGTTGCTCCATATGCACCCATGTATGTTAATATTATGATGGGCTTACTGGAACATGAGTATCTGTATAGGGAAGATTTTTTCAGCAAATATGTCCTTCACTACTATAGATACATAGATGATCTTATTTTTCTATGTAAAGGGGGTAGAAATCAAATAGACATGTTTATGGAGAGATTGAATAATATAATAGATTTGGATTGATATTTGAAATTTCAGCCTATGGACAACAGGTGGCTTTTTGTTTAGATTTAAATCTTAAGGGTATTGATGGCGGAATGATTTCCACCTGTATACACAGGAAATTTGAAAATATAAACAATTGTCTCCATGGTTCTAGTTTCCATCCCCAACATTTGCTAAAGTCATTATCTTATGAGGAATTTAAGAGAATCAAACATTTATGTAACACTAATAAGGATTTGAAATAGAGTATAAAAGGACCCTGACAATGTTGATTAATAGGGGTTATGAGGAACAACTTGTGAGGGAAGCACTTGAAAGGGTGAAAGTGACAAGTAAGATAAATAGGAATAGAAGTGCTAGTATAAGAAGTAGACAACCCCATATGTAATGTGGTTTTGTCACATGACTTGTTGAGTGACAAGGTAGTTTCAATTATTAAGCCGTATTGGGGATATCTTTTAAAGTTTAAAGAATTTACTGAGCTATGTACTAAATCTACATTTTCCTTTAAAAAAGGAAGTAGTATAAAAGATAGGCTAGTACATAGTAAATTTCAAATTCCAAATGCTTGTATACCTTATGATGCACATGCTTTGGGTACCATTCCTTGTGGAAAATGCATCTCTTGCCAATATGTTACATTGAATTTTCAGTATATTAATGGAAGGAAGTTTAGAGTTTTATCAAATTTTTGTTGTACTACTGAATGTGTTATATATGCACTAAAGTGCCCATGTAACAAGTTTTACATAGGAGAAAGTAAAAGGGCTTTTAAGTCCCGTTTGCAGGAGCATGTTAGGGATATAAAAAAATCTGTAGATATGAAAGTCCAGTTGCACAACACTTTTTAAAATATCATAATGGAAGTCCTGAAGGTTTACAGGGCACTATTTTAGAACATGTAGAAAAAAGTAATTATTATGATGTTAAAAGTAAACTTCTATATAAGGAAGCTTTATTTATTTTAATGTTTGGCACTTTAAATCCAGATGGTTTAAATATTGCTTGTAATTGGAAAGTTTTAATTTAATTGAATAATTAAGTATTTAATTGTATTAGTAAGGTGTATAAAATAGAATGTTTTGTATATGTTTTTTATTCCACTGAAGGCAGTTTATGCCGAGGAGCTAGAACACATTAAATTTGTTTTTCTCTGGACTGGATGGTTGTATTTGATTACTTTGTGCTTCACACTTTTGTGGTTTAATACATACAGTGATATGCTTGTTAATTTAAACACAACTGCACAATAAAAACTTGGTAAAATAATATCAGGCAATAGGCAGTAATAATGGTGTTCTAACTCTTAACTCAAGGACAACTTGGCACAATGCTCAAAAATTGAAATGGCAGTAATAGATCACGTCTTACCATTATTAACTTGAGGTCAATTTAAAAAAAGAATGCAATGTGATTTTAACTTGTGCAGGGTGTTTGCACTGGGTGGTAGGGTTGCAAAAAAAGATAGAGAAAATATTATCTGGTCTGGGAAAGGTGATTCCTGATACCCAAGAGAAAGGAGCACTGAGTGAGGCTACTACAGGGTGGAATAAGGCTAGTTGGTTGCTTTTGGCTAGCTGAAGTCCACATTTGTGGAACAGTGTGCATTGTACAGCTCAACCAAAAAATCTCTATTCTGCATCCAAAAGTAAAACTCAGGGTGCCTCCAATAAACTGGGAGCCAGCCATTCAATGTAGGACTCTGGAAGAATCTTACACTCTCAATCTTGTATTCATAATCAAGAAACTCAGAGTTTCTCTCTCACAAAGACTAAGCATGTAAATATTCCAGGTGGTTCAAGAAAGTGACTTACACACGAATTCCACAAAAGTTCAGTGTTGTCCCAGATGGTAAGGGACTTCTTAGATCTGTTTCACATTCCTTCACTCTTGTTTCAGGAAGTTCAAAACAGTGTGGTCTGCCATTCAAACATGAAAAGGAGTTGATAGAAAGGATGGACACACCCCAGCAGATCTATCATTATAGTAGGCACTTCTGTATAAAATAGGAATGATGCTACATTTCATAAACTCTATAACAACATTCCAAGCTAGATGGGAGGTACTAGGCCAAAATACCCCTATGCAGAACAGTTGTAAAAGATGTTCTAGACTAGGAAGCCAGAGCAACTTTATAGTCTTTTGCAAAGGCATTCAAGAACAACCAACCACTGTCTGACAGTGACATACTTCAATAAATCAGTGTGTCGACCAATCGCAGCCCTTAAGGCCAAACACCTTGCCTGATACACTAGTAATAGGTGACTCCATAGTCAGACACACTGATGTCCCACTGACCAGGCTGAACAAGGAGAAGGTGACTGTGAGCTGTCTATCGGGAGCTAGGATCCGCCACATAACACATGCACTCAGGTCACTCCAAAGCAAGTACAAATATGACTCCGTCATTGTCCATGCTGGTGTGAATGACCTGAGACGTACCACCCTGGACTACATGAAAAGAGACATAGAGGAGCTCTCCGATTATGTAGCCCAGGCTGGTATGACCCTGACCCTGAGCAGCATCTTGCCCTCACCAAGAATGATACCACAATACAAAGACAAGATGATCAGCTTTAACAATTGGCTCAAGTACTGGTGTCATTCTAAGGGTATCCAATGTCTGTCTGCCTGGGATGATATGTTGGACAAGCCACGCTGCTCAAGGGATGGCTTACACCTGTCACCACTGGGCTTCCGGATATTGGCTAAGGCTCTTGCCACCCCATAGTGCCTTTTAGGCAAGGCTCAAAAGACAAACCCACCTCCTTAGAAAACAAAATGGAAAAAAACTAAGGGTAATGCTGCTCAACGCCAGAAGTCTAAATCTCAAGATGCAGGCACTTGATGCACTCCTCAGCATGGAGAACATCGACGTCTTTGCAGTAACTGAAACCTGGTTCAAGGCTCCTGAGAGCACCCCAGCACTACCAGGCTATACCTCGTATCATGCTTTTCGGCCCCAAAACCCGGGCGAACCACAAGGAGGGGAGTGTCCATATTCATAAAGGACACCCACACCTCCAGGTTAGTAGCAACACATGAAGCATCAGAGACCATACAGGTGCAACTAACCATAGGCAAAACTGCTATACAACTGGTAGCATGTTACAGACCACCCTCCCAATCTCAAGAACCCCACTCAGCCTTCCTGAAGACATTGGAGGATATGAATGTATCACAAAATACCATCATACTGGGAGACTTCAACTACCCAAACATAGACTGGGTACATTATTCTAGCCCTAATACCCTAGCCCAAAGGTTCCTGGAATTCATAAATTCAAATGCACTGGAACAACTAGTCACCTCTCCCACTAGGGGAGATAATATACTAGACCTGATCATCACAAACATGGGGACAAAATGCTCCATACCGGAAGTATACCCCTCAATAGTGAGATCTGACCACAAACTAATCACCCTGGATATACATATCCCACCTCCACCCCCAGCACAAAAGACCACAGTGAAAAACTTCTCAAAAGCAGACTTCACTCTTCTTAAGACTGAGATGGTATCCTTTAAGCCCACTGTGCCAGTGGATACCACATCCCACAATGCCGAATCCTTCACAAATGCTTTCTATGGACATCTCCAAGAATGCATGGATCATGCAATCCCAAACAAATCCAAGTCCCTCTCCACCAAATGTAAGCATCCTGTCTGGTGGACCTCAGCCATAAACAAATTGTATAACAAAAGAAGGAAGCTACTGCATGTCAGAGCGAAATCCCATGAAGGGAAGACATCTCTGATCAACATTAGCAGAAAACTACGTTCTCTCATAAAAACATCCAAGGCAAACTTTGAGAGAAAAATCACTAAGGACACTAAAGATAACCACAAAGCCTTCTTCAGCTATGTTAGAAACCTGGGCGGAAACCCTCAGATATGCTCAGAGTTGGTTCACACCAACAAAAAATACACTGAACCCACAGATATTGCTAACATTCTGGCTGACAGGTTCAGTGCAAATTTCTCGCCTCCTTCACCCCCAAAAGAAGAAATACTTATCCCAGCTGAATGTAATATCCCTGTCATCTCAGATGTCCAAGTGAGAACTGCCCTAAACAAAGCAAAAAACACAGCATCAATGGGACCTGACGGTATCCCGGGGTGCGTGTTACGTGAACTCCAAGAGGAGCTAAACCCACACATAAAAATGCTATTTAACCTTAGCCTTACTTTGGGATATGTACCTGAACACTGGCGTACAGCAACAGTGGTCCCACTCCACAAGGGGGGGTGCCTCTACAGACCCTGGAAACTACCGCCCATAAGCTTGACTAGCCTGGTCTGCAAAGCTATGGAAAGAATCATTATGGAACTCATAAACGGAGACATAGGGGACCTACAGACGCTTGACCCCACCCAGTTCAGCTTTGTAAAGGGCAGATCCTGCCTTTTAAACCTGGTTGACTTTTTCGAAACAGTCACTAGAGCCATTGATGAGGGCAAAGCAGTCCATACAGCATACCTGGACTTGGCTAAGGCCTTCGACACAATACCCCACTCAGGCATCATAGATAAGCTAAACAGCTTAAAAGTAAACCCTTATGTCACTAGATGGGTTGCAAACTAGCTAAAGGACAGAACCCATAAAGTTAAAATCGCTGGAGCAATGTCAGACAAAGCCAGTCACAAGTGGTGTCCCACAGGGATCTGTCCTGGGACCCCTCTTGTTCGGCATTTATTTCTCAGATGTTAAAGCAAACATGGGAGGGCTGTGGCTGACAAAGTTCGCAGATGACTGCAAACTAGGCGCCATAGTCGATACACCAGCAGATACACACATCCTACAAAAAGGCCTCACTGAAACGGACAACTGGTGCCATAGTCACGGCCTTAAACTAAATGCCAAAAAATGTATAGTCATCCCTTTTGGAAAAACAAAGTACCCACAAATTATCACATAGACAGCAACCCACTGAGTATGGAAAAAGTAATCAGAGACCTAGGGACCCAAGTAGACAGCGACCTCTCATTTGACACCCACGTTGCCAAAGTGGTTAGAAAAACATTCTACCTTGCACACCTCATCATGAAGGGTTTCACATCCAGATCCAAGGATGTCATTGTACCCCTATATTCCTCCCTCATCAGACCCATGATTGAGTACAATGCCCCATTTGGTATGTACCTCACCCGGCACTTGCAACAGCTGGAGAGACCACAAAAATACTTCACCAAAAGGATCAAGGGTCTCCAATATATGTCTTATTCTGCCAGACTAAAGAAACTTCAGCTCTATTCAGTAGCATACCGCCTGCTCAGAGGTGATCTCTGCCTGACGTACAAGGCCATGTCCAATCAGGATCTGATGGACATGCTCCACCTCAAAAAATCCAAATCCATCAGGACCACGAGAGCTAAAGACTTAAACCTCGGCACAAGTATGAATAGGACATGCTGGAGGGATAGATTCATAACCCAAAGGCTTCCCATGCTTTGGAACAGGATCCCAGTTCATATTAGGCAGAGCCCTTCACTGACTCTCTTCAAGAGAAATCTTGATGAGTGGATGGGAGATCGTAAGTTTACCCCAGGGGTCACATCTGTGTCACTGCTAGACAGGGGCACAGTAAACTAATTCTATTATATAAGGGGACCTTCACTGTGTCACTACTAGACAGAGGCACAGTATTCTAGATTTATTCTGTACATTTTTGTACCATTTCATGGGGTGGCAAAAGCCACATCACTATGGCTAGGCTTACAAATGCCCCAGGGCAGATAGCCTAGTACTATACTATGAAACTATGAAACTATGAAACAAACATCCTGCACTAAAGCCTTTCTGAAGAAGCTACAGTTATGGTGAAAAGAGCCTTTACAAACAACAAGGCAAATGCAGAGACATAGCGGTATTGAATGCAGGTAGAAATCTACCAATCCAAGGAAGTACTGGAAAGAGATTGACCCAACAATTTGACATTATGTGGGGAAAAAGTTGAGAATACTTCCTAATAGATTAAGTGCTGTACTCCCCACAACTGGCATAAATGGGGAAAAAGACAGGAAAATGGATAGCCTGATTAAGACTGAACTCAATAGCCACCTTATGCTAAAGAATGGATGTTTCTTAAGGAAAGCTTGGTCCTGACTAAAAATCAGGTAAGGAGCCTCTGCAGAAAGGGTATGAACAGCAGAGATCCTCAAGGCAGAAGTGATGACCAATTAAAACAGTCTTTCAGAACACAAACTTGAAATGCACAGAATTAGCCATTCATAGAGAGCCTGAGTTAATGTTTCTAAAACAAAGTGTAAGTTCCACGGAGGCATTCAATCATCTAACAGAGGCTTCAAGAAGTAAGTGCCTTTCAAGAAGGTTTTTGAAACTCTCAGTGACACCAAGCAAAAAAAGCATCTTGACCCAGAAGATAGCAGAAAATGGCAGCCAAGAGTATTTTGACAGAGAATAGGCTTAAGCCTGAATCAAAAATGACAGTGCAGTACACAAGCATGAGGAGATAATGAAGAACACGGTATCTGGAAGAAAAAGTCACATGCCATTACTGCATCTACAGAAACCATGCTATGAGCATCAGGGAATGAATGTCCTAGTGAAACTTGTCCATTGATGGGACAGGAATGCCTTGGTTTCAGAAAATGTGTTTTTTCCAGCTGATGAAGCAATAAGAGAGGGAAGCACACCTAACAAAGCCTAAAGTGTATTATGAGAATAACCCTTAGAGAAGCCTCACTTTATGTAATAACCTCAACACCAAAAGAAATGGGAGAAGCATAAGAGCACCATAGGCCAAGACTGGGCTCAGAATCTCTTGAGTCAACCTAGTGATAAGATGAGGGGGAAGTAATCTCCACATCTGGTGCTGGACAGGGACACCAATAAGTCACAACAGGGCAATCTCTACATACAACATTCTTGCCACTGATGAGGTGAGGGGACCACTCATGTAGCATAACATGATACCTACTCAATCTGTCCATTAATGAACTCAACTCCCCTGGAATGTGGACAACCACTAGAAAGTAGTCCACAGCCACAATACATTTCCACAATATTACTGCCTCAATCACAAATTTTAAAATAGAGTCTCCCTCATTTTGTGGTACACCATTGACTGAAATATTGTTGGTCTGCATGAAAACAGCCATTGGAAGCAGAAAGTCCTAAAAGGCCTAAACAGAAAGGAAAACTGTAGTATATTAATGGGAAAACAGAGTTCCATGGATGACTACATTCCTTGAATCATCTTCCTGTTGTTGTGTCTTTCAACCCTACATAAAAATGGCAGCCAATCAGTTTATGGCTGTCATCTGGGCTAGGGGAAGATGGAAAAGACTGCCCAAAGTAAGACTGGCATCCAATCACATGACAGATGGTATCTGCTTGCTCAAGACAGACAGATCTTGTGATAAACTGAGTCTGTATCTTGTGACCAGTGATCCTGAGGAGGCCAGTTAACAACTCTTGCGGACTCTGGGTACACAAATTAGGAATGATTTCCACTAATCAGACCCAGCACCTTGAGACAATGATGCACTGAAAATATATGAAAGTTGAGAACATCAAAAAATTTAGATACTAAAACCTGGACTTTGTCCATCGACAACCTTGCCATGCAAGCCAACATGTCAAGCTCATAGCCTATGAGCACTAGACACCAGGACAGCTAAAACTGGGATTTGGGAATATTCAGTGTGATAAATAAGATCTCCATCTTCTGGGAGACTTTAACTACCCCCAGTAAACTGGAGTACATATATCTCCAATGAAGAATATGCAAAAAAGCTTTTTGATCTAATGATCGCGCACATATCCCCTGGTATCTCCTTCCCTGGTTAAGTCAGATCATAAGTTGGTAACCTTCTCTCTCAAAATCTTAAAACCCACTGAAACCAGAATATCTGAATTCAAGAATGTCAAGTACATTGAGTTGTATGATGAAATCTTGAATGTCACATGTAGTAACATCATCCCTGATATTGCCACAGCAAATAGATATGTAAACAAGTTTTATACTCACTTAGGTAAGTGCATAGGACTTGCAGTCCCTCCCAGGTGCAAATATAATGGTATATTTGGTCCTCTGAGATAAATGAAATCTGCAACAAAAAGAAAAGCTTATTAAAATGTACAGCAGATAAAAAATGCAGGTCAGGAGAATATCAGAAAGTTGACTAAAAATGTTAAAAAAATACTTTTAATGTAACTATAGCAGCCCATAAACTCAGGTTAGCACCTGACGCGAAAGACAAATACAAATCCTTCTTTGGCTATGTCAGAAAACAAAGGAGCAACACCTAACTCTGCGGTAAACACATACAAAATGACACCATTTACTTGAACCCCGTGGACATTGGCAATATAGTAACAATTTCAGTGCAACTTTTACTCCCAAGATGACCAGCCAAAGCCCTACTTTTCTTAAATCTCTCACCACCACCCCATTACTACTAAGAAATGTATACTGAAAGTGCTGTCCATGATCAAAAACACTTCCTCCATGGGACCTGATAATAGAGCAGGGTGTTTAATAAACAGTACTAAACATGGACTAACTCCATAAATTATTTAAACTTAAGATTAACAACAGGTTTCATTCCAGAGGCATGGCACACATCAGTGATGAAGATACTCTATAAGAAAGGCCCCACTACAGCCAGCAGGAATTATAAGCCCACTAGCCGCCTGATGAGTTTGATTTGCAAGGTCATGAAATATACAATAACTAACCTGATAAACATTGACATTAAGTATTTCATCAGACTAGACTCACAGCAATTTGGCTTTGTAAAGTGTAGATCCTGTCAAATGAATATGGTAAACTTCTCTGAAAAGGCAGCACAAGCTGTTGACAGCGGTCATACTGTCTTTATGGTTTACCTTGATCTGGCCTAGGCATTTTACACCATTCAACATGCTAACTAAATAAATTAGAAAGAGATTCCCTATGTGGTAAGATGTTTAGGCAGTTGGTTGAAAAACAGAATCCACTCAGTGTCAGTGAGCATGAAACTAACCAGTGCTGTTACATAGGGCACCGTTTTGGGACCTTTTTTATTCAGCGTTTACTTTCCTGACCTCCTGACAAAAAAACAAGACTTAATGGCTAAATTTTCAAATAACTGTAAACTGGGACTCACTGACAAATCCTCTCCGATGCCCCAGCACTCCAGAAAGAACTTATGAAATACTTGATGTAGCAAAAATGGGCTCGAATTAAATACTAAAATATGCAACATTGTCACATTTGGCAAGCAACCCTCCCCCCAGCAAATAGCATCAATAATGCCACACTTCAAAATAAGAATGACCTTACAGACCTCGGAATTTAGGTTGATAATTCCCTCCCCTTTGATTACCATGAAACAAAAGTAGTCAAGAAATCCTTCTATTTTGCACAGCTAATTGTTAAAGGAATATCATCCAAATCTAAAGAGGTCATTGTCCTCTTGTATTCAGCACTGACCAGGCTGCTTATTGAATACAGTGCTTCCTTTGGTCTCTACTTCACCATATTAAACAACTGGAAAATCCCCAGAGGTTTATAACTAAGAAGATCACAGGCGTATAAAAACCCTAAGCTATAAGAAAAGACTAGAAGTACTATCCCTGTATTCAGATCTTATATAAAGTCATCAAAGAGCTGTGCCTTGGCCTACCTGGATCTCTTGTACCTTCACAAGTCAAACAGTCCCACAAATACCAGAACCAAGGATCTAAATCTTCATCAGCAGATAAATCAAACAAGGTGAATAGGATGGTTTATTATTCAGCACCTCCCCAACTCCTGCAATAAACTCCCAATTGCAGATGAAGCAGTGAGATCCACTATCTGCCTTGAAACATGACCTGGATAATAAGATGGGTATTCATAAATTCGCCCTGCTTTTGACTGACTCAGCCCTCTTAGAGATGAGAAATACTGTCTGGGGTGGTTACTGGCAAAGTATAATTGCTCCAAGCCTCTGTTGCCTTGAAATTTCCTATGATTCCTATGATAATCATGTAGTAAAACCCTTTGGCACCCTGAGAATGCAAGTGCGCTGTCAGCACTGACATGGACTTGGTGAAAACTCTGGAAGTCAAGGTGAGATCATGTGGAAATATCTGGAATAGGATGTGACTGGTTCTGACTCTGAACCATAGGAACCTATTGGCTCATCTGTGGATCTTTACATAAAGATAATCATCCTAGTGGTTCAAAGAAAACAACTGATCTCCTTCTGCTAGACAGAGGAAGATCTTCTGAATCATTACCATGAGGAAGGGCTTGTTGCGGCTAAAGGAATTTATGCTGCTTTGGTCTAAGATAGGCCAGAGATCTCTAATCGTTTTTTTGATATCAGGAAGAATATAGAGTAATAGCCTAGTGCTCTTTGGTCTGGTGGGACCTCCTAAATACCTTAGTTTCCTTAAGAGGCAGGCTAACTTTCCTTCTTTCTGATGAGTTGGGATAGCCAGCAAAGGTGGTGGTGGGGGGCTGGGTTCAAAGCAAATGGGATCCTGTAACCAGTCAGCAATGATGGACTACTACAGCACTCAAGTGAGGGACAAGCAACCAAAGACTGCCTCCAGCAGGAAGCACTCAGTTTCTGTGATCCTCTGTAGAGGAATCACAGTTGCCAGAGAAATGCTGTCAAACTCAGCTGTGGCCACTGTGACCTCATTGGAAGAAGTTGGAGGAATTGGACCCCCAGCCAAAGCCTTGATTGACTCATTTATGGAGAAAACAAAGCTGGCACTTGCTCATCTGGGTCCTAGAGAAGGAACTTTGCAGGCAAAACAGTTTGACACCTGCCACTGTCAAAATATTGACTTCCTGCTCCATCTTTTCCATGTGGGCCTTTATTTTGAACCAAAGAAGTTTGGACTATGAAAGGAGATGTTCATAAAAGTAACCTTGGAGTTCTCAGCAAAATCTGTAAGGCACAGCTAGGCACGGAGACATACTGTAATGCCCTTATCTGCCACCTTAGAGGAACAATTCTGCTGCACTAATGGCCATGATGCCATCAACTATTTGGCAGGAGCTTCTGACTTTTTTGGCCCACCTGGCAACTTTTTAATAAAGAAAATAATCATATTAGCTACATCCTTAGAGAAATTTATCATGTGGCCCAGGTGTGGCACTGACTTAATGGTAAATACAGAAGACATATACATTGCTTTTTAAAATGGATAAGCAGCCAAGATTCAATGGAGCAGGGACATTACAGGTATCCAAGGTGTAGGAACTGTTTTTTGAGATCTTCTGAATAAATCAGCAAGTCTTGCTTTGGAATTCTTGACCACAACATGTAGCCCTTGGTAGGATGCAACATTTTGTCAGCCTTTTTTTAGGAAATAACCTCACTATGTCATGAGAGGTTCAAGCTCCCTTACAAGATATCCTGACATTGTCCATACTGTAGAGATTACCCATAAAGATTATTTGGTTTACTGGAAGGTCTTCTATAGAGTTCTCTCTGTGGGGAACATGAGGTCTGCAAGTCATCCTCTGGTTTCATCTCCAGAACTTCCCCAAAACTGGGGTCATCTGAGGGGAAACTGTGGCATCTGCATTCTAGTCATCCAAATTAAGTGTTCTCCTTCTCTCCAAACTTTATTCCGTAAGCGCTTTTGTTTGGACCAATATCCAAACTTCCTCAGACAATATTACACAACAACCAAAAGTTTATGTACTTGAGCAATTATCTAATAAATCAATTAGACATTTAAATGAATAAACAATTAAATAAATAATCATCAAATCAATTCCTTATACAACTATAAAAAGCTATATACTTTTTTAAAAAAAAATACCATTTATGATTTATGTTTCTTAAATACCAAACAATAAATGGTAAATAAAAATTAATAAAGATAAAAGTTAAATAGAAATGAAGATTAAATACCAAGGGATGACCACGAAATTCTTAATTTTTGGTTTTTAAAAACCACAAAACAAAAACAACAGTTCATAAAAATTATGTTTTATATTATATGCTCTGTATACCAACGCAACTTCACCTATCTAGTTGTTTGAGTTTTAAAGTGCATTTGATGGAAGCATATTCGTTAAGGCCAGGGTGTATATGCGCAAAAGTTCCAATTTGCCACAAAAGGTCTTTTTCTTCTAGCTTTAACGCCCATGGCCCTTCTCTTTTATTATATGGTTCCTGATGTAATATGGCAAAAAGGAATTTATGGGTAGGATGTTGCAGTGTATGCCTAGCCAAAGCATTTGTGGCAGTTCCTTTGTTTATGTGATAAATGTGTTCATATATGTGTTGACACACTGTCCTTTCCGGTTTTCCTATATAAAAGGATTGACATTGTTGGCATATAGCAACATAAACAATGCCCTTAGACTCACAATTGAATTTTCCCAATATGCTGTATTCAAAATCTCTGATGGTTATTTTATTGCCCACATATATATATTGACACTGGTGACAGCAACCACATTTGTACATGCCCACATTCTTTTTCATGACTCTGTTTGAAAGTTCTAAAAGATCTTTTAAATTCTGACTATGACGATATATTTTTGTTAATATGTGTGCCTTCTGTCACCAATGCCCAATTTTCATAAATAATGCTTGAAACAAGTTTTGTGTCCTTTGAAAAAGTTGTAATAAATGTAGGACCAATAATATCTGATATGCCATTAATATGCATATTGATTTGTATATTTCTACTTCTGTCAGCATCCAACCTATTGGTTGTATCATAATACCCATTAGATAGAATAGGTTTAAATTGTCCCATATTTCTTTTGGACACAACTTCTTTCTGTATTTGATCAAAGAGTCTGGGTGGGTATCCCCTACTACTAAACATAGACCTAAGTAGGCTACATTCTGCATGGAAGTCGCCTTCCAAGGGAATCATCCTTGATGCCCTGACCAGCTGTCCTTTCATAACTGTCTTCTTTTGATGAAAGGGGTGACTACTAGAAAAATACAAAAAAGTGTTTGAATATGTGGGTTTCCTATATATAGTTGTTCTAAATCTATTGTGGGTTCTATCTTTTGATATGAACACATCCAAATAGTTAATGGCTTATGTTTTGAATTGAAAGGTGAAGTCCAAAAAGTTTGTAAAACTTTTAATTTCCTCTATAAAGGATGGAACTGTAGTGACGTCACCCTTCCAAATGAAAAACATATCATCCTGGTATCTAGTATACTAGGCAGTATGTTGTTGGAACAAGTCATTTTTAAATAAAAATTCATGCTCCCAAAACGCTAAAACACAATTGGCAAAGCTGCCGCCAAAGGGTGCTCCCATAGCAATGCCTGATGTTTGTTTATATGTTTGGCCATTGAAAAACATAAAATTGTTGTGGAGAACTAATTGTAGAAGTGTTTCTAAAACATGTGCTTCATTATTGTCCATACCTTTAGCAAACAATAAATGTCTAACCCAATCAATGCCCTGGTCCTGTGGGATGACAGTATATAAGTCTTTTATGTCGACTGTTAAAAAGTTATGGTTGGCATTAAATTCTAATCTATTTATATGATCCAAAAATCCCCATGAGTATGGGCAAATGTGTTCCTCACTTTTTATGATTGGTTTTAGTTTTCCATCAACATATTTGGCACAAGCATATACAATAGAACCTCGTCCATCAACGATAGGTCTAAAGGGTGGATCAGAGATCTTCTTGTGCAATTTGGGACACCCAAATATAACAGGTGTCTTTGGTGCTGCCATTGTTAAATAGTGTAGCGTGTCCAAATTGATGCTTCCTTCCAAAAACAAATCATTGATGTGATTATAAATTTGCTTGTATGCAATATTTATCTCATTAGTACTTATTAAATTATAACAATCATCTTCCAAAACACTATGCATTTTTTGTATGTAGTCGTGCTCATACATAAATGTGAGCCCCCCCTCCCTTATCGGGTTTCATTACCCTAATTCTCTGTAGTTTTAGAGAAACCAAAAAGTCCAACTCATCTGAAGTTGTGTTACAAGTAGTTATTTTAGGGTCATTTCTACATAAGCCATCTTTCAAATCCATTTCACAAATGCATTCAAACAATGCTATGATAGAATGTAATGGTGGATTAAACAAACTCAAAACTTTTAAATCATGTGTTAAGCAAGGCGTATTGCCCATTAGAGCTGTTAGATTGAGTTTTCGAGCAAAAATTTTTAAATCTAAAATTGTTTTTGCTAAGTCAGCCCTTTTATTGGGCTCAAAAGACAGCCCTCTGGATAAAAAATCAATGAAATGCGTATCCAAATGAAAATCTGTGTAATTGAAAACTTTAAAGTCACCTTGGTAACTTAGTGTAACCAAAGGGCTACCAAGCGAGCCATGGACTATCTTCTCAGGCGATTCTGCTTCTTCCACTGTTGCACCTGTCACCTGGGGTTCTGTTGTGGTAGTGTGGTTTTCTGGTGAGCACCTTGAAAACCCTGTCCATTGACATTATTTAATGTATGTCCTGGTGCTTGCCGTGAACCTTCGCCATTTTTGATTCTCTCACTCCGCCTCATCTGTGGTGATTGAATGATGTTATCGGAGCCTCCGTCATCACTTCCATTATCAAGGGAGCGTGAATCTTGGTTAACCTCTTCCGCACCAGCAAAATTAGAGATTTCTGGAGGTAAAGGATAAGCATTACCCTGTGCATAAGCATGAACATCTCTGTTCAATTTTTTGATTTTTACCTCTATGCTTCTTTTAATAACTGAATCAATGGAAGAAAAAATCCGACCATAGTCGAATTTATACCTGAAGAACTCTGCATCAGATGTAATATTCTTCTCCAGAATTTCTAGTTAATTTTTAAGAGAATCGACTTGTATCCCATAATGTTTAATGAGAATACCTAAGAATTCCATACCTTGTCTATCAAATAGGCTAATGAGTTCTTGATGAAAACAAGATTTGGGAATAAGTCCAACAGGGTACCTCCACTGGCGAAGACCCTTAGGCACTAACCTTTTGTTAATGCATTCTTGCAAATAACTGATCTCCAATTGTAATTTCCAGTATTTTAATAACTTCTTGTCGAAGTCATTCAAGTTGACTATTATAGTAGAATTGTTATTTACCAGAGAACTTGGAGTATGTGCATTATTATCTTGACCCACCACCAAAGAAAATTGGGGTTTTAAGATATTAACCAAACATAGGTGGCATGTCAGAAAAATTTTGTGACTGTCCTTGACTATCATTTTGTTTCAAGACATTATCGGGTGTTGTAGTACCACGTCCGACTACATTGTTGGTGTGGTCATGATTATTTGATGCTTGAGCATAGGACAAACCTTGTCCATTAGGAATCGAGCCATTAGACGAATTTGTAGGCAGACAAAAGCCACTATTTCTCTCGGTGTTGAATCTTTTGGTCAAAGTGTCCAGTCTGCCTAACAATTGTTGTACCAAAAGGGTTAAATTACCCACGGCATTCGCTTCATTGTTGGTACTTCCCGGTGTATTAAGTTCTTCTTGTGAAAATAAGGATTGTGAGGAGATAATACCGCCGTTCACCATAAAACTTCAAAAATCAAAACAAACAACTGAAACTTGTTAACACAGAAAAAACAATGAAAACGGCAAATATTCTCCTTCTCTCCAAACTTTTTTCTGTAAGCGCTTTCGTTTGGACCAATATCTAAACTTCCTCAGATAATATTACACAACAGCCAAAAGTTTATGTACTTGAGCAATTATCTAATAAATCAATTAGACATTTAAATGAATAAACAATTAAATAAATAATTAAACATCATCAACTCAATTCCTTATACAACTATAAAAAGCTATTTTAAAAAAATACCATTTATGATTTATGTTTCTTAAGTACCAAACAATAAATGGTAAATAAAAATTAATAAAGATAAAAGTTAAATATAAATGAAGATTAAATACCAAGGGCTGACCACGAAATTCTTAATTTTTGATTTTTAAAAACCACAAAACAAAAACAACAGTTCATAAAAATTATGTTTTATATTGTATGCTCTGTATACCAACGCAACTTCACCTATCTAGTTGTTTGAGTTTTAAAGTGCATTTGATGGAAGCATATTCGTTAAGGCCAGGGTGTATATGCGCAAAAGTTCTAATTTGCCACAAAAGTTCTTTTTCTTCTAGCTTTAACGCCCATGGCCCTCCTCTTTTATTATGTGTTTCCTGATGTAATATGGCAAAAAGGAATTTATGGGTAGGATGTTGCAGTGTATGCCTAGCCAAAGCATTTGTGGTAGTTCCTTTGTTTATGTGATAAATGTGTTCATATATGCGTTGACGCACTGTCCTTCCCTTTTTTCCTAAAAGTTTCGAGTTTGTTTAATCCACCTTTACATTCTACCATAGCATTGTTTCAGTTGTTTGTTTTGCTTATCCAAATTAAGTGTGGGAAACACCAAACGAGTCAAAATGCTTCCTCTTCTACATTCTTCTTTTGTGCTCTATACAGTGAAATCAAGGAAGATAAAGAATGCTTGTGGCCTAAAGTGGATAACTCCAGGATGTTTTATAGTCCTGATGATCTTCCTAGGAGGCTGATAAACATTTGTAGTGACAGACAAAGATGAGTCTTGGGAAAAGGTCAGAGCTAAAGCTACCTGGGTGGAAAGGGAATACCACACAGCAGAACACTGATAAAGTGGGAGCAGCAGCACAGCCAGCCCCCACTTCAAGATTATATCTTCCAATATTCCCCTGCTGGGAGCCAGGAAATAAGAAGCTGACAAGCACCAACAAAGAAGGCATTAATGCCAACACTCCAATCCTGACCAAAGGCACAGAGCTGTATTGAAAGCAAAGAGATTAAACCTAGAGCAGTCAATCCTAATGCCAGTGTCAAACAGCCCATTGAGTCACTCAGAAATCTAAATCATCAATTGAAACATAAGAGGAACTACAGCCAAATAAGGAGGAAACCACTGACATTGTTACTGCAACTTCTGAAACTGGGTTCAAGGGGTCCAGTGACACAAAGGTGGACACTGAAGAGCGCAATGGTTTAGAGACAAAGGGGCAGATGAAAGGGGTGCGTTAGCTCAATTCGAGAGCCCTACTGGAGCATAGGCCCTGCTGCTGATGCTGTATTAAGACCATAGCTTTCACCAGCTTCTTGTAATACAACTTAACCAAGAGTCATGTGGAGGCTCATCTTGGCAGCAATGACTCAGAAATAACTCAGCCCTACCTGTCTGATGCCAACTCTACTGGAGACAGTGACAGGAGCAGGGAGGGAGAATCAACATGTTCAGCTCTGGGTAAAAGTAAAGTGAGTCCACCACTTGCCAGCTAGCCTTTTTATCAGGGTGCTCCATTTCTCAGCTGGCCACCTTAGGTACAGGAAGGGGACATCAGTGCCTCTTAAACTACTCTGTTTACTGATTCTGGACCATGGTCAGGTGAAACAGAGATCAACACCCAAATCTTTTGAAGCCAAGAAGGAACATAAAGCTGAAGAGTCAGTGAGCTCCTTGGAGAAGGTTTGAGCAGCCAGAGACTGTTGATACAGCTGGAACCAAAGATGTTTCTTGTGATTACAATGAGAAGCTGAAATAAAATCCTCCTAAATATCATACCTATTAGGATGCGGCTAACACCCAAAAAACCACCATATGTGGCTTTCCTGCAGACGAATGTGTTCCTCACATGGTCATTTGTGAAATCCACAAACTGTTTCTACAAACCCAGGTCAAAGCCCAAAATACACACACCAGAAAAACGGCCATGACAATGGTCAAAGCAATAAAGCAAGAACAGAGTTACCAAAATAAGGGCAGGAATGTTAAAAACTAACTTCGCTCATCTCTAGCTTACTTTTTCTTGGAAAAAATACAAAGAATGCACTTTATATTCAGCATGAATTTGCACTTGCCTAAGTACTTAAGCTACCTTAATGTACAGTAGTAAGCAATCTACATATGGCAAGAAATCTGGGTTTTTATTCAGTACTAATTTTACTTGCCTTTATTAAAATATCAAATAAGACATAGGCACACATACATTAATAAAAAGAAAACATTTTTTTCATTAACATACATTACATATTATGCTTAAGTTGTATTCCAGTAATCAGATGCCTTGATCTGTGGTGGGATTGCAGTATTGTGAATTCTGCTCCAGGATTCCTGCTTCAGTACTTTTTATAATTGTATATGCCAGTTTAAATTTGCATTACAGTGCATTTCTGTTTACCTTACTTCTGTTTTTTCCCTATTGTTTGAGTCTGGCCCAACCCCACTGAGGCATTAAGCTAAAAGTTTCTGAAATTCTAATCACAGGAGTTCCAGTACTGGATTTAATTGATTGGCCCATTCTCTTGCAAGTCTGCTATTTTTAGCACAGAGCTGCATTCATACGAAGTCTTTTTTTCAAGACTGAGAGGTGAGAGATACAAGTTTTTCATCAAAAAAGAAGAAAAAATGTTTTTATTTAAATTCTGCTTAAATATTTTAAATTATACTTATATTGACCTGTGTCTGTACTTCTCTGCCTTTTGTCCTTTTATCCGTTTGCATTTTTTAGTTTGTTCAGGGAATTTAGTCTTGTAGCTTCATTTGCAGTTGTGTGAAGACAGTGTATTACTGCAAGATTTTAGCATTGTTTATACATTACAGTGCATTACTATTTTTGCAAGTATAAATACATGTAAAAGGTAGCTTTTTATTTTGAACCCAGACTGGACCATCTTGTAGTTTTTTTCACAGTTGTGGCAGGATTGTGATCTACTGCCAGCTTTGACTCTCATTAAGTCATTTATTGCAACATTACTGATGAATTTCAGCATGATCTGGTGTCTTAAACTGTGGTAGGTTTGCAGTAGTGGCAGTATTGTGAATTCTGCCCCAGGGCTTGTGCTTCAGTAGTTTTTAATAGCTGCATATACCTGCTTAAGTTGTATTCCGGTTATCAGGTTCCTTGATCTGTGGTGGGATTGCAGTAGTGGCAGCATTGTGAATTCTGATCCAGGATTTGTGCTTCAGCAGTTTTTATAGCTGTATATACTTACTTAATATTGCATTACAGTACCTTTCTGTTTACCTTGCTACTGTTTTTCCCCATTCTTTGAGTCTGCCCTACTCCCAGTGAGGCATTAAGCTAAATGTTTCTGAAATTCTAACCACTGGACTTGAGTTCCAGTTTGAATTTTTCCCCAACTCTCCCACCATTTTCTTGTAGTTTTAAAAGGCTGTGTCTCTAGCTTCCATCTCTTCTGGTAATTTGACATCCAAAACCCTACCCCTTTAACTGCTATTGTATGTTGTGTAACCTATTTAAGTACTTTAACACCTATTGTTTTCCATATATCCATAATACTAAGTACCCACCCAGCAAACCAATATTGTACTTGAGTAAACCTCCTTCACTACAAATTGTCACCTGATTATTTTCCCAGAGCTCCCATCTGCTTGACACCCTAAACACACTTTGAAAGGGTCCTTAGTCATTGCTGCTCCATCCTTGGCAGATAAAAGATTTATTTTATTATTTTGCATTTCAGTTAACTCTTTAGAGTGCTACTGCTTTATTTGTTGATTTTGCCTTTAAGTCATTCTAAAGGTCCCTAAGAGTGCTACTGCTTTATTTTTGCTTTATTTGTTGATTTTGCCTTTAAGTCATTCTAAAGGTCCCTAAGAGTGCTACTGCTTTATTTTTGCTTTATTTGTTGATTTTGCCTTTAAGTCATTCTAAAGGTCCCTAATACTTGAAATTACCTTGTTAAGGTAGTTTGTTTTGTTGTAGCATTATATTCACAAACCATCTTTCTTGATGTTATTACATCAAGAGGTTAGCAGTGTCTTTTACAGACAAAAATGCCCAGAAAGTTAAATTTTATCTACATAACTTCCCTTAGAATTGAAACCTGTAAATTAGTGTGGCTAAAACAAAGCCATTGTGCAGAGACAAGCTTAGAGCAGCTAGTTTGCACATTCAACAGCACTAATGTCAAATCTTTGCACAATCTAATCTAGGCTAGTGCCAAACCCCAGAGACCACCCAAGAACACCTCTGTCTAACCCAATCCATGACCCACCAAACTACATGTCTGGACAACATATGCAATTTCCAAATGTCTCTATAGGCAGCTTGGTAGATATGGACATCCTGAGACAATGTAGCAATTGTCTCATGTTCACTGACAACCATTTAATCCTTAAAAATGCAGTATATGAGAGACACTCAGTTTCACTGGAGGCAAAAATATCACATACAAACAAGGTTGTCAAAAACACACACACTACATCTACCACATACATAGGCCAACCTATGCTGAGGCACTATAAAGCAATCTTCCCAAACTTCCAAGACTTCCTAAGCCTATAATCTGTAATACCTATTCTCAGCAATCTCTAAAGCACTCATCAAAAGCAACACCAAACATCATACATATTCCTACACCCAGTGGAGCCCCAAGAGCAAAGCCATAAAACCCAGGACTGTTGTCCTAGGGGACTCCATTGTACAGCACACAGATGCCCCACCCACCAGACTGAATAATAAGAAGAAGATCACCAAGTTACACTCACTCAGGTCACTACATCACAGGTACCAGTGTTATTGTATCATTGTCCATGTGGGAGTCAATGACCTGAGGCATACTTTCCTGGACTATACGAAGATGATTGACTTCAACAATTGACTTAGCTTCTGGTGTCTTGCCAGGGTGATACAATATTTGTCAGGGAAGCCATAATTAACAAACCACACTACTTTGCAAAGGATGGTATGCACTCCATCTCCCCAGGTTTTTGAATATTGACTAAAACATTATCCTTTTTAGGCAATGCTAAATTAACAAACCTACCAACACAGCAAATAAAAGCCAAAGAAACCTAAAGGTGTTACTGCTCAGTGCTAGTAGCCTAAACAAGAAAGTCCACACCCTACAAGCCCTCCTCACTCTGGAGAATACAGACATATGTGCAGTTACCAAGACATGGTTTAAAATCACAGAAAGCACTCTGGCAGTGAGTTCCACACATTTAGACCATCGGCTGCATGGACAAGGATGAAAGGTGGAGGAGTCTAATCTATATTAGCAACAAGCATAATTTTACATTGGTTAAACAGGAAAATGCCCTGGAATTTATCCACACACAAATCACCATATACAAAGTCCCATACTGTATCCTACAAAGCTATAGATCACCCCCTCTCTCCCACAAATCCCATAGCATACCTAGACATACTAGAGTCACTCACCATTAAACCAAATACACAATTCATGGGAGAGTTTAACTACCTCTCTATAGACTAAGAAATATACACTGCCTCATACTCACAGGCACAACAATTCCTCACGTTTGTTAATGCAAATACCCTTGACCAAATAATGCGCACACTCACCAGAGGTTTAAAAATACTGGACTTAGTACTCACAAATATGGGAGAGAGTTGCAACCCCCCCCCCCCCCATCACATCCTCAGTGGTGAGCTTGAACCACAAAGCTGTCTCCTTCAAAATAAAGATCAGCTCAGTAACCCCAGCAAACCTTGTAACAGTCATGAACTATTCCAAAACAAACTATACCCTATTAGGTGACAGGGTATCAAAGTTCAGTGCCTTTCCCAACATTTGAGTTCACAACAACCTATTTGTAATTATTCACAGAGACCCTGTATAAGTAAAGAAAACTCTAAAAACAAACCACACTAGTGGAATTCTTACCTTAATAGGGTATACATCAAAAGAAAAAAAAAGTCATGGCTAAAATTGGGAAGAGCAACTCTCATAATGATAGGAGCTTTCTAATTATACTAAACATGAAATTAAGAGGACTAATTAAGTCCAAAAGTCCAGTTATGAGGTCAAGATAGCCTCACAGCTAAAGACAACAACAGAGCCTTCTACAACTATATCTGAAACCTCAAAGGCAACCACACCGGTGGACAGAATTGGTGGCTGACAAATTCAGTTCAGACTTCACCTCCAACTTCCCTGCCTCCTTCCATGAAATACCTACTAGCATACTGTCCCCAAGTTATTAATGGAGAGCAGGTCCTGCTGGAACTCATTAAGGCCAAAAATGCAGCATTAATGAGCCCTGACAATATCACAGGATGCCTCCTAAATAGCTGGAAACATGACCTATCAGGACCACTTGAGCCACTTTTCAGCTATTGCCTCAGACTAGGCTTTGTACCATGAGAATGGAGGACTGCAATGGTTATCCCACTTCACAAGAGTTGACCATCAACTGACCTGGAAACTACAGACCTATTAGTCTGACTACTCTAATATGCAAAGCCATGGAATGAATTAATGTGGAGATGATTAACAATGACATAGGCAATCTCAGACACTGGACCCCAACTCAGTTTGGCTTTGTCAAGGTAAAATCATGCATAATAAACCTGGTGGACTTCTTTGAGTAGGTCACCAAGGCAATGGATGAGGGGAAAATGGTGCATTCTACATACCTGGACCTGACTAAGCCATTTGATACAACACCCCACTCGAGTATAGTTGACAAACTCACTGAAATGGGCATAAATCCCTGTGTAACTCACCAGATTGGTGATACCACTTCCATTAAGAGACTGGTACAATATTGTACATATTGTTATGATTATTAACTACTTCTGTTAACTTGATCTGTAATTAATAGTGACTGTATCACAATTTACTCATAAACATAAAAAAAAATAAAAATCTGTTGAGTAAAAAGAAAAAGAGACTGGTCACCAGTGGTGTGCCTCAGGGATTCTTGCTGGGACTGCTCCTATTTAGCATCCACTTTTCAGAGGTAAAGGCTAATGTCAAGGGCCTTTTGCTGACCAAGTTTACAAATGACTGCAAACTGGGAGCTATCCTAGCTGTCTTCCATGTCACAAACATCTTACAAGAAAGTCTAACACAGACAAATGACTAGTATCAAAGTCACAGACTAAAACTCAATGCCAAGAAAGGCATTATAGTACCTTTTTTGAAAACTGCCACACAGATTAATTACTCCATTAATAAGAAACTCCTAAGAGTTGACCCAGCAGTCAGGTATCTGGGAACATATGTTGATAGTAATCTAGTCTTTGAACAACTTGTGGCTAAGGTAGTAAGAAAATCATTCTATGTCGCCCAACTTATAAGTAAGGGCATGGCATCCTGGTCCAAGGAAGTCATAGTGGCACCTTGTTCAGCCATTATCAGATCCATCCTTTAATATAATGCCCCCTTCAGCATGTACCTGACTAAACACATGCAACAGCTGGAATGCCCACAAAGGTTGATTACCAAGAGAATCCAGGGTATAAACAAATTGTCTAATACAAATTGCCTTAAAGCCCTATCTCTATACTCTTGTCTTCTACAGGTTATTGAGAAGCGGTCTATGCCTGGATCTAGCTGTGATGGACCTTTTGCACAACCACAAAATGAACAGCATCAGAACCACTACATCCAAGGATTTAAATTTTGTTTGTGACATAAAAAATACATGTTGATGAGATAGATATGTGTCTTAGAGGATATCCATGCTCTAGAATACGCTCCCAATCATGTGAAGCAGAGTCCATCCCTAACCTTATTTAAGTGCAACCTTGACCAATAGATGGGAAATCAGAAATTCACCCCGTGTCTGGTCCCCATGTCTCTGATAGATAGAGGCAGATAGTAATGACCAAACTGACATACCCCCCACATAACCTCTAGAAACTTCCTAACTAACATAATCCCTCCTAATAAATGCCCATGATGCATAGGGACACAAATGGGCTGGATTGCACAGCTAGGCTTATAAAGCTCCTGGTGGTCACTGGTCTAGTATATAACTATGAACCTATACATTATGTATTTGTGTTGTTTCTTTATAACAAATGTCATTCAGTCTAATATGACATATTTGCTCAATTCATGCCTTCCCTGAAACTTCACCCCTCCTTCTGAACATTAGTCTGCATGTATTATTCAAATTTCACTTATTTCTATGTAATTTGTTCCTTCCCTTTTCCAGTTATTTTATCTCTCTTACAATACTCAATACTTCAAATATAGTTGGTTTAGATTTTGATTCCCATTTTCCAGTAATTGCTTTTTTTTTTTTGCAACCAATAGAATAAAACATAATTAGGGCTTATGATGTCCAGGCAATTCAAATCCTGTGTGCCAGCTCAAAAGAATCATTTCACTTACAGCCATTTGCTCCCCAATAATTCTGACAGAGAATTTTGTATGGAATTTTTTAAAATCTGCCAACTCTTTATTCTCCCAAAATATGTTCCCACTTATCTGTTTCTTCCGCCATCGCACCTCCAACATTTGCCATCTACCTGAGGAAAAACTCTTTGAAGTCTGCTTGGGGTATAAAAATATCAGTGCAAACACTTCCAAGCAAAAATGCTAAACCTTCTGGACTTGTTGTATGTTGCATACTTGGGAGTCATACATAAATCCTTCCTTCGTTCCTTTGTAAATTACTTTTCTAGTCTCTCTTCCCAATCTTTTCTAACCTCCTCTGATTGATTCTTATAGTTATCATGCAATATTTTATATGCACTACTAATTATCCTTTTTTTAACAGCAGGTTCTGTGGGAGGGTGGCCTAATGGTTAAGGTATTTGCCTTACAAACACAAGGTGCAGGGTTTGAGTCTCACAAGGGATAATTGGCTAGGCTTAAAATGGCTCGCAAGGGCAGTTAGCTTAGTACTAACCTATGAACCTATGAACCATATAAAATTTGACAAAAACCTCTACCAGAGTAGGTCTTTCACTTAATATTATTCTCTTATCCCTTTCTCTTCGCCAATACTCTGATATCAATCTCTAATAGGGAAGGTAATCTAACCTGCAATCCTACATTTTCTTGGTCTCATCCCACTGTTTCCATTCCTTCTGTAGTTATTTGCTCTCAAGTACATTAGCTTATTTTCCAGTTTTCTCCTGTAAATTCCAGCTCCCTCCTGCCTATTTTCTGTACCTCTATACGTAGTCATCCCTCTCAGTAAAATCTTCCTTCTGCATTCCTGTGTTGGCTTAGTTCTTAGCATTTCTGAAACTTTATGAAAACAATATTGTCTACTTTGGTTTAATTTCCCAAAGTGTTTTCAGTTTCTAATGTCATGCTGAGAATGGACCTCATTCCTAAGTCAGTCAGTGTACAATTAGAATTCATGAAGCTAGTATTGTTTCAGTCTTTGTTTTTGATGTTAGCCAAGAGTGATCTTGTCAACACTTGCAATGTGCCCAGAATTGCTTCCTTCTGTAGTTCATATGGGGTTAAATGTATTGGTAGCATATCTAAGCACAGCTGTACATTCTTTTTATTAGACTCATTGATCCCCTTGTGGGAGGGTCTACCCCATTAGTTAAATATACTTATTCTATAGTCACGAAACCATGGACAAAGGACAAACACCCAGGGAATGAAAATTGTTCCTGCTCCCCATTTGCTGTATTACACAGCTGAAATCAATCAAACTCACCTGCACTTACAGTTCATACTGCAGATATTAAAACCACACCACTTATTGCCACACACCAGCTTCCTCAAAATCCATTGCAGGCAGCCACAACCAGAAACAATGAAGGCCCACAACAGGAAAATAGCAATTAAACAAGCATTCACTGGCAACTGGCATTAAGGTTTCTTCTCCAATATTTCCCTGCTTTAAAACATTGAAGGTACACATTCCACAAGTGTCCATGCTTGTGCTACAGGTATGCAATAATTGCCTACTAAGTTCTGTGTTCTGTTTAAAATCTAGGTGTTATTATTTTTGGTCCTATGTGACTTGAGTGTCCCTCTGACAGCTCCCTATAACCTACCATGTGGTTGCTAATGGCTCCACTACCATCCCTTGAAATACTGGGCATTCATTCTCTACATAATAAGCTGTGCACTGCAGAAACATATTAACTCAGTGGCTTTCAAAGTATTCCATGATGCTCTTCTTTAAGGAAGTCCTTAAGACCCAACTTATTAATATGGCTACTTCTGCTGATCTGGTCAGTCTTTATTATGTGCTTAAAGCTGTTTTTTTTTTGCTATACCTATTTCTGTTTTTGTTTTACCTTTAAACACAATAATAATCCTAAAACTAAATATGAAATGCAAGAAATTATGGTAATGACAAAATTATATGTAGGAGGAAAAAAGAAAAAGAACACCTTGAAGTACTTGAAAAACTAAAACAAAGTGGAATGAAAATTAATAAAACCAAATGTCAGTTTACTGTGCAACTATTATATTATATAGTTAATCTTTTTCAGAGAAAGACAGGCATCCAGATAAAAAAAGTTAGCTCAGACATTAGTCTACTATTTAACAGTCGTGCTATGGTGAATGGAAGTATTCCCGAATGAAAAAATGCTTGTAATTTATTCAATATAAGAGTGAGCACAAGGCAATAATACCAATTAAATAAACAGAAGCAATATAATAATGTCTCATTTAGTTTGCATAAGCCTCTGATAAGATTACTATGGAACTGGTTTGCTCCAGGGACCTTAATCTCATTACCACAATAAACAGAACATGCTGGAGAGACAGGTTCCTAACCCAGAGACTTCCCATACTCTGGAACAAACTTACCATTCACGTCAAGCAGAACACTTCACTGGTCCTCTTTAAGAGAAATCTTGACGAGTGGGTAGGCAATAGGAAGTTCACCCCAGGGATCACTTCAGTGGCCTTGCTTCACAGGGGTACTGGGAACTAACTTTGGGTGGCATGATGCCAAGGAATCTTCTTGGGCTAGGCTTATATAGGCTCCATGGCCGTTAGCCTAGTACACACCTATGAACCTATGGTTCAACATCTAGTTTAGAATTTAGCGTGTGGTTGACAGATATTACTTTACAGTAGTATAGCAAGAGTGGGGCAAAGGAGGTGCTGCTCTGGGAGCAAGTTGTTAGAGGGTGTAATCCTGAAGTGAAATTCCTGTTTTCTTCTTTCATTACCAGCATTTCTGAATACCAGTACAGAAAGTGACTTCAGCACATTAGTGCTTTGTGTGGAGTAAGCTGCAGCTGTAACAAGCCAATTGCTGCAAATATTGCAATCGACTTGTTACAGCTTAAAATGTTATCATTTTTTTTTTGTCTCTGAAGCTGAAGAGCTGGTGCAGGGAGGGGCATGTATCTGGCTGGCTTGGACAGCCAGTATATCGGAGTGGAGCAGACCATTTTTTTTTTCTCTCACTCTTGCAATGGAGTTGTGGCAGGGAGGGCATGTATCTAGCTTTAGGTTGTCATGAGGAGTCTATTGGAGCAGGCTTTTTTTTTTTTGCTCTTCAAATCAAGAGCTGGGGAGGTGGGGTGTCACTTTGTAGGGAAGCCTTCAACACTATAAAAGCTAGCTATGACTCTACTGCTCTAAAATGAAGGTATGTTTTTATCCATCTCTGTCAAACAAAAATGCGTTGATTTTTGTACTGTATCAATTGAACTGCAAATAGGACCCTCATAGATGGTCATGGTTTGTTTTACCTTCTTCATCAAATAGTATTCAGCAGAATGAGGTAAGAGGAACTATTAATCTGAACCAAACTAAAACAAACTAATAAACAAATTAAACTAACAAAATATGGAACGGAAACCACACGGACCGCAGCAGTAAAAACACAAGAGTTGAATTTAATAAGTGCTTTCATCTTAAACAATCAAGACTTCATCAGACAAACTACATACTTACAAAACCATGTTCAAAACCTTTCAAATCACATGACCTTTTTCCGCCAAAAAAATTTTTACTGTTTTTTTAAAGGAACACAACTGTAAGCAAAACTATCCCATGGTTAACAAAAGACACCATAGCTGCCATGTGTCTTCGTGATAAAGCCCTGAAAAACTACTACAAGCACAAAACCCCAGCCACCCTGAACGAATACAAAATACTCCGCCACAGAGTTAAGAAATGTATCTATTCTGACCGCAAATCCTATTATATCACCCTCCAAAATAATCACAAGACTAACCGAAAAAAAGTCTGGAATAGTATCTCCTCCCTCTTCAACCCTGGCAAAAAGGAAAACCCACAACCCGATCAAAATATTTCTGACACCGACCTTGCCTTCCAATTTAATAGCTTCTTCATTGATTCCATATCTAAATTAACATTATCAGTTACTAATAACTCCCCTCACCCAGCTACAACTCCTACTACCCCTTCCTCCCTGGGCTCCTCCACTTCCAACCTCCCTCTCTTCTCTCCCAAACCCATACCCATATCTACTATAAAAAAACTTCTTCTTAAATTAAAACCTTGCTCTAATGTCCCCGATAATATCCCTTCCTTCTTCCTAAAGATAGCTTCTGAAGCCATCGCCTTCCCCATTTTTATACTTATAAACCAGTCAATCCAAGAAGGTTATGTACCCCAAATTTGGAAAAAAGCCTACATTATTCCCCTCCACAAGGGAGGTAACGACAATACCATCTCCAACTTTAGACCTATTGCCATCCTATCCCCCATCTCTAAACTACTAGAAAAATGTATCCACATACAACTCTTACCATACCTCACCAACAACTACCTACTAACCCCAACACAACACGGATTTAGACCCGGACACAGCACTTATACTGCTCTACTATCCTTCCTCGAAATTGTAAATAAAGCTAGAGACTCTAACTATATTGTCTCCACTCTCCTCCTAGACCTTTCTAAGGCCTTCGATACTATCTCCCATTCCCTCCTACTGACTAAACTCTCTAACCTACATCTTTCACACTCTTGCATCAACTGGTTTTCCAGTTACCTTTCCAACAGACAACAATCTGTCAAATGGAAGAAATCTACCTCCTCTTACCTCAACACTGTCACTGGTGTACCCCAAGGCTCCATATTAGGTCACCTACTGTTCAACATCTTCATCAATGACTTCCACCATAATATCCCAAATGCTAAAATAGTCCAATATGCAGATGATTCAACTATTATCTGTGCAGCAAACTCCATTCCCTCCCTTATAAAACTAACTCAAGATGCCTTCTCAACCAGTGAAAAATGGATGCATGATAACCACCTAGCTCTCAATCCATCAAAAACCAAACTCATGTTATTTACCCCATCCAAAAGCATAACTATCGACATAAGCTCTTTCCTCATAACCAGTCAAAATAACTCATCCCTTGAAATTGTCTCCAAAGCCAAACTGCTAGGAGCTCTCATTGATAATCAGCTTACATTTGATTCCCATATACAAACAAACATTAAAAAAAACACATCGCAAACTTGGTATGTTCTACCGGCATATCCGCTTCCTCTTTCCATCTACTAGATTTCTCCTATCTACCACATACCTCATCCCCTCTCTCCTTTATGGTGCTCCACTCCTAATCAACCTTAAATCCTCTATTAAAACTAAACTCTCTTCCTGCTACAACAAAATCGCTAAATTCACCTCTGGCCACAGATCCTCCTCCCATCACTGTACTGCCCTCTACAAACTAAACTGGCTTAAGCTCCCTAACTACCTCACCTATACTCAACAAACTCATGCTCATAAGCTCTTTTTCAAGCCCTCACTCTGCCCCTCACTCTCCTCAACCTTCACCATGCACCATCCTAACAGACCCCTTAGAACTAGCACTCAGAACCTAGTTGAACTCCACAAACCACCCCGTCCAGCAGGCAAACTCTTACTTTCCTTTTCCCTAGCCCACCTCTGGAACTCCCTCCCACCTCTCTCCTCCACTCACATCTATCATCTTTCTGGGAATGCTCCTGTACCCATCCAGCATAACATATCCAGCTACTACTCACCCCTCAGTCTACAACTCTTCCCTCCCATGAGAACATACATTTGTAGTTAACCCCTTATGTAAATATTCTCCTGTACACACCTACTAACTACAACCTTACTTAACACTTTTTCTTTTCCTTTACTAGTGAACATAGAAATCTAACAAAATTGTAAACTGATATGTTCGGTTGCATTTGCTCTTCTGTGTTTTCCTGTGGCATTAACATTTTCCTGTGCATATAAGTACTACTCTGACACTTTAACAAACTGTTATGTTATTTTATTGTATTTTACATTATTCTCACTTTTATATTTGACATTGTATCTATGGAGCTTTTCTCCCCAGGACTCCATTGAAAATGGGCTCATTCGGCCCAATGGACCATCCTGGCAAACAAACTTCAAATAAAGAAATAAATAAAAATATATTTACGTTAACATGTTCAATATAAACCCATAATGAAATACAAAACACAAACATAAAAAACTTAAAAAATTGTGCTGGACAGAAATAGAATGAAAGATAATTTACCAAAAGTGTCATCTTCAAGGAAAAAAAACACGTTTTTTCCAGCACATCTGTGTATTGTAATGGTTTACCAGCACTATTAATTTTTCCTCTCCTTTGTCATGGAACATACATGATGCTGTATCAGACTTGCAACTACATGTGAACTGTCTGAAAAAAAATGACTACTGGCTTGTCTGTTATTTCCACTGAGTGCAACGTTGTTTCCAGCTCTGCCATTTTGTGCTGACGTGTCTAGGTAACAAACATTAGAATCAAATTTCTCACAGGGAGAACTATTGCATATTCTCTGACAAGTTTTCCATCAGCGTAATATCAAGCATCAGCAATAAATATATTTTCAGCTCCTGACTGATATTGCCCCAAAGGGGGGTGGTACTATTGATTCCTGTCAGAGTAAATGAGCATGTTTGCCACCACTGTACTGCATCAGCCATGGCAAAGTATATGTTCCTTCCTGAAACTCTATGCCCTTGTCTTTGAAGTCCAATAATCACTGTGCCTCCTTAGTAATGCTCATACTTCTGGGTTGTTTTGACAATAACTAATGCATGGGATGAGTTGCTTGGGATATTAGAGGTGTAAATCCTGCTAAATATTTGTCTCCTGTATAATCTAACGGACATGTGGAGGGAGTTTTACACATAGACTATATCTCTTTTCTACTGGTGTTAACACTTGACTGAAATACCCAGCAGGCCTTAACTAAGCAGATATGGTTTTAGCTGCCTTTCTTGGTCACTGTTGTAATAACACAGCTGAGATGTTGTCATCATTCATATGCATGCAAAGAGGCTGCTCTTGTGACAGACAAATTGGAATATTAATATCAATTTATGCTCTTTTTTTAATCTGTAAACTATTGTTCAGCTTTTTCTGTCAACTGCACAAACCCTGGCTTGTTTCTTTTAACAAATCATACAACCATTATGTGTTTGTCTTGCAAAGTCACCTACAAAATCCCTACATAAATTCATCAGACACACATACATTTCCCAAGATTAGAAGAGGTACTTCTTGGATCACTTTTATTCTTTGCAGACTTTAACTACATCCATTAACAGATGTTTATGATGACCTTCTGTTTCTGGATGCAGTGCCATGTCAATCAGGGGAAAACGATAAGCTGGACAAAGTGGAACATTTGCCAAAAGGTCTCGGTCTGGAAGAGTGCATTGTGTTCATATGCAAGAATTGCAACACTATATTAGGTGATTTATTGAAGACTTGTTGAGGGGACAAGTCAATGAATGTCCTGATTTGCCTCAGAGTTATTGAAAATCTGGTTGGAAGGATGAACTTGAATTTGAAAGTGAGAGAGTTCTTTCGGCCTGTGTGCACAAGTGTTTGCTGTTTTTGTGAGTTCATCCTCTACTCTACCCTAAAGTCATTGGCACCCTTGTGGAATCTGATTTTACTGCTTAAAGGATGGCTCCACTGTTCTTGCTTGCACTGTGAACTTTTATAGGACCTTGTTGAGTACCTGCCTGGATGAGTTAAAAATTCTGTTAGCAGTTTTCAACCAGTACCTCGAATCTGTGGCAGAACAACTGAACAAAGTGTTAGTAAGACAGCACCTGCCTGTTTGACTTGGAATATTCATTATTAATAATTATGCAAGGACAGGTCATTAACATTCAAAAACATCAACACTGATTGGTCAGCTAAGCAAGCAAGCCCATTGTAAATCTCACATATACCAGTAGAAAAAAGTCCGGTCACCCAGACTTTCTTCTGTTAATATATGCTAAGGCTTTGCAGTTTTCTTGAGCTAAGAGGTCAAGAGGTAGGTACAGAGGGCAAAGAAAATACAAGGAAAATCAGGTAGTTATACAAAACTAAAGAAACTTACCTGATTTCCTTGTATTTTTGCACTCTCTTGTACTTCTAAACATTAAACTGAACAAATTTCATAGTTTCTTTTAAAAAAAAAAAAGGAAACAATGTAGAGCTTCCCATCTCTGTTGTTTGTTTTCCAAAGCACTGATGTACTGTGTAAACATGGGAACTTAAGTCCCATACACGCGCAGTACATAAACATTGCCGCAAGATATGGAAACAATGGGGAAAAACACCATCCATCCATCCATCCATCCATTCCCATGGTAATCAGCACATCAGACAATGAGCACTCTCCAGCACTCATTTCCATAGCAGTAAGGCTTTTACATGGTTGGGTTGCTAGCCCAACGCCCAACCCTCCACCATGTATGCACATGAGGTCAGGCACAGCACACTCACACACACACACACTCATACCTATGGCCAGTTTATAGTGTCCAATCCACCTACTGCATGTCTTTGGATTGTGGGAGGAAACCACAGCACCCGGAGGAAACCCATACAAATGCAGGGAGGGCATGCAGACTCCACACAGAAGGCACCCCAGCTGAGAATCAAACAGGAGAACCTCTTGCTGTGAGTGGCCAATGCTAACCGCTGCACCACTGTGCCCCCGGGAAGAACACCTCTGCGCCATTATATAAAGATATTATTTAAGAAAAGTAAGTAATTTTTTCTTAAATAATGTCGTTGTGTAATAGCAATAACCAACTCCTGGGGGTGATATATTAAATATTTACCTACAGTTGCTTTTGTTTAATCACTCGAGCTTCACCATTGTGAATAAACCACACCAACCATGGGTAAATCTTCAATATACCTCATCCAGTTCTTGGTCGTTGTGATAACAAAAACTCTCTTTTCTCCTAGAACTCTAGTGTGTTAAATATTACATCACATTTGGAATTTCTGTAGTGAAACAAAGTTCAAAAGTTATGAAGTGTTGTAACATCTTGGCCATTTTTTCACTTCTGTTGTAATGCCAATACTCCTGGCATTTTAGATGTAGTTCTTAATAGTTCCTGTTGTGTATGTTTTTTCATGTATACCCTTTCTGGCTTATTCTTGTAAGTTAATTTTCCTGGGTTAAATAAGCCTCTGAAAACATATGCAGATGGCTGTTACTAGAAGCTTTAATATGTTTAATGGAGAATAAATAAAAGTTTCATATGAGTCTGAAAAATTGAATGTCATCAAATCACACAAAAGGAAATAAATGTTCTGTTTGCTGTGTAAATTTATTCACTAATCTAAAAACTATCATTATATCTTCTTTCATTTTCTTGCCAGCCAAATGGGGCTTCCCCTGGGATTGTGTATGGCTGCTATGGTAGTAACTACTTCTCTTCCACATGAACCATTTCGGACATCAGCCAACAATAATTTTTGACTTAGCCCATAACTTTGCATATGTCTGTAGTTGTTATTGCTTCAGGCTCATGTCTGAACTTACACCAGCTCACTTCTTTACGTCTGTTCTGGTAACTGCAACATAGTAGAAACAATTCACATTGCTCCACCATATCCACTACAATCCATATTCCTCCCAATATGTCCATTCCTTGGACTGTTAAGAAGAATGTGTATTTATCCAAAACTGGCATTGCATTCCCTTACCTGGTCAGACATACTTATCTTGAAGATATAACTAAAGGTTTTCTATAGTAGGTTAAGATCCAAGAATAAGCAAATCCAATTAATATGCATCCCCCTACCTTAGGAAGCAAATTTATGCACAGTAATAGACACAGTTGTACCTAGCTCTATCAAAATGTCGTTTCATGGCATCCCATCCACCTGTCCCTTTAAAAAAAGTCATCCATCTTTCCCCAGGAGTCCAGGGCTAAGAAAGTCAGGTGAGCGGGAGATTCATCCCATAGGAAGATCAGGGATAACTGCATCATCATATTCATCAGTGGCTGCAGTCTGTCCTGGTGTCAAAGCCTCTGAGCCAGTAATGCTATTTGAATCTGTATCAGATTCTGAAAATTTACTTCCAGTTGATGTCATTGTGTTGCAGTCAGGTCTCTCTGCACACGTATCCAACAAACAAATTTCTTCTTCTTGAACTTCCTCCCCATTTTGGCTTAGAAACTGTTGTGGTGCTTCATCTATTATGTATGTCATATGCTTCTTTCAGCTTAAGATCAGTAGCATCTGTTTCCATGACTATTCTGATTAGCTGTTTTTTCTGGGGTCTCTCCACATACTATATTGAGTACTCTTTTTTGAGCTCTCTCTCCTGTTTACAGTGGAAGTACAGAAACTTTTGTCTACTCCCTTTCTGTTCTGGTTTTCCATCCCTGTATTTGCTATGGCTAAACTCCACCACTTAACCTTCTCTCCTACTGTTCTTCGTTTTATCCCGTTTCTGGTAACTGCAAATATCCTCATCATATACTTCTGTTTTTATTCAATGTTAGGTGAACAGCATGCCCAGTATTGTCTCCTTTTACACAGGCCTAAATCTTGGTGGCTCTGTCCAACCCTGGAATCCTTTGAACAACCTATTCTATCATTAACTTTATATACGCTTCTACAGTTTGGGATGACTCTTCTGTGCCAAACACCATGTCCAACTAAAGTTATCCCTTGCCTGTATCAGGCTGTCAGTTTTTTGGATCTAATAATTTAACATGCAAAACTTATCTAGCTGCACGTATCATTTGGACTGCTCTTAGCCTATCCAGTGGTGCTATAACATGAAAATGTTATTCTACTAATAAAAACTTCACTTAGTTTCTATTGTTTTAGATGGAAAAGCATATTAACAAGTGCCAATTTCAGCATAATCTTCCATCTGCTTCCTATTGACCAATTTCTCAAAATTCATAATGTTTTGGAAAGGGTATTTCACCTGGTCCCGCTCTAGCAAGTTTTGAAAAACGTTGCCTTTTTTAAGATTTGCTCTGTGTCACAAACACCCTGGGATTCATGACAAATCATGTAGGTGCAATGAGCCACAATGCTAATTAAATATTCATGCTGCTCATCACACTAACATGAATACAAGCAAATTTCCATGGCCAGTAACAGTGTTGATTGCCAAGAAACCATGTTAAGCAATACAAGCACACGCAGCAAACAAACTGGTTTGCATATCGCCAGACTTGTTAAGCATGATCGTGTGGACAAGATGAAAAGCCACATAAGGGAAATAATGCATGCTGTACACAGGCAGGGAAAGTGTACTTGTGGACAATAGAAGCATACGCAATATAATAGAATGCAATTGGAAAGTTATTTAAGGTAATTATGACCTATCAGTAGCCATAAGGGGTTAACCCAGGTTTATATACAGGAATGATTATAATTTCAAAGGGTTATTTGAAAAAGGCAGGGACAAAAACAAAAATGTTATCAGTTCATCCACTAGTCACAAACCTAGGGGTATGTCCAATTGTTTTGACTGTACTATGTGCAGATATATCTTAGAAGGACTGTTCATTCAATTACCACACATTCTTTATCCTATAGGAGTTCCAGGCAATTTTTGTTGTAAAACAAAAGGGGTGGTTTACATCGCAGTATGTGACAAATGTCAAGCTTTCTATGTTGGAATGACTACCGGGAGTTTGAATGCAAGGTTGAGAGAACACACATACAACATAAAAAAGAAAGACAAAAAACAAGCACTTTACAAACATAGTTCTGAATGTTCAGGTTTCAGAAAGTTTTTGTTTTCCATCTTAGAACAATGCACTATAGACATCCGGGGAGGGAATTTTAAAAATTATTTGGAGCAAAGGGAAGCTAAATGGCAGATCAAGCTGCAGGCAGATCAGAGGCCTGGCTTGAATGATGCCATTAATATTAAGTGTTTTTTAAAAGATTGTAAATTACAAATTAGAAAATGATAGTGATTTTATGAGTCTATCAATTTTATATACATATATATTAAGTATTTTTGGATTATATTCTGTTTCATATAGTTTTTAGACAAGTTAAAACAGCATAATTGAATAATTAATTGCTATTAATTAAAGTGGATATATATTGTGATGTATTTTCTACTGTTATGTGGTTCTGAAGAAGTCATCTGATGAAAGCATTAAAGTGGAGTTACGCTATCCCTTTACTGTTTGTTGTTTCAGCCTTGGATTTGGTGTTTTTGGTTTTTCAGGGAAAGTGCATTGGGTCTGCTTTGCACATAAATGAAACATAGAAATACAGAAATAAGTAAGAGGGGATGTGAAACAGCAAGGGCAACTATAATATATGGGTCACCAGACAGGAAAAGTGTACCGCTTACAATGTGCACAGAAATCAAAGAGATGTATACAGAAAGATGTAAGAGTGGAGCATAAATGCTCAAATTGTACTAGGGTAATTTATTTAGAATTGCTTATGTCTCAAAGACAACTTTGTAACAATAAAATTATGCAATATGTATGGCATAATAATTAATGGTGGTCACACCTCCTGAGCAAATATAGGTAAATAAAAACAGACATGGTATTATAGGTTGTGACAGTTATACAAATTCACATTGTAATGAGAATTACATAACACATGAATAACATTGACATGCTGAGTTGGGATGACAGTTCGTAAGAGCAGTACATAACTGGATACTTGCACAGCTTGTACTTCATCAATATAACATGTTGGAAAATAGGAATTGCTCAGAAGCCACAATCTCCTTTTGCAAGAATCAAGCCCATGCCATCAATGTCAGCACTGACCTGTGTACAAACTGTGTACACTACAGAAATAGGGCTAACATATGTACAAGGAGGATCACCTTTGAAGGGAGTTATGCACCTCAGTATTCTAATGGTAATGCATCCTATATGTAGGTGTGTGCAGTGTTACAAATATGGGAGCAGAGTGTGACATATGTAAACTCTTGCTTAAGGCAGTTCTGTATGACACAGTCATTGTGATGATAGATAAGAACAGATGCAAACCCCACACCATGATGCAATGTATTCTCCAGAGCTGTGAATTTTTTCTATCTGCCACAGGAGGTATCAATGGGTATTGTCACAAACAAATGAAACTAATGTATGAATTAAGAAAGGACCCCTGAGAATGAATGTCATATCAGCATGTCCGACTGATGGCAGTTAAATGAGTATGCTCAAGTGCACACAGTTGTGATCAGTCCTATATCAATGTCCTGTGGTTAAGGATTCTCTGTATGTCTGTACATATACCACTCAAGAACTGGAGCACACTTGTATATACCACAGTACTCAGTGCATGTGCCAAGGTAGCACTCTCACTGTTACATTGGCAGAAGAAATGTGCACTTTTAGGAAATCCAAAGCTATGTTGACATGTGTGCATATAACATATCAAGGGATAAGAATGACATGATGTAGTAGTTATTGTGTGACATCAGTATGTTCACACAAAATGAATCCCCATGCTAGAATTGTACATTAAGCTGTACAACTCTTCCAAATAAAAAGATGGCTATTAATCACATTCATCACAGTGAAATTATCACAGCTGTTACTGTGTCCACCTATGTGAAGGCATTCCATCAGTTATACCTTACCTGCACATAACTTTCATCTGCTAAAAGTTGATGAGGAAGGCCTATGCCAGTGTATACACACAAAATATACTTGGGGGGATGTGCTTCCTGCAGAGCAGTTAAGGACACAAGTGTGTACAGCCCCTCAATGCTGGTTTGGAACACTTGCCTAACAGTTGATAAAATCAACACTATAGTGGGATCAATGGATATGCTATGGTAAAGGTGCAACACGAGTTGTAATATTTGTGGTAATGTAAAAGCATTACATCATGTGTATGAATCAAGGAATATGTGTCCCGGAAATTACTTAGAAAGATTCTTGCAGTATATCATACAACATTGCCTGATGCTAGATATACCCAAACACACCTGTAGCCCCCTGCTGTTGTCAGTGTGATAGTAGAACAACAATTATGTACAATGTGGATATAATCTTGTATTGGAATATGTGCCTAATTTAGGCAACATACATTACATCGACTGGTGTCCTCAGTCCTGAGGAGGTGTCTCACTATAACTGTGATGGAACAACAATCTATTCAAATGACATCAGTCTTCAATACAGTCTTATCAAAGGAAATATAGAATATACTGTTGTAACAGGAAACAACATCTACACATGAACATAGCATGTGTCAGTGACAACGTTAACAACATGTACGTTGACTGTAAGCAATGACATCAAGACTTGAATATATATAACTGCTGTCACAAGCTAATGAATGTTTGCTGAAACAAAAACGCAGATACAGAATTATTTGATGACTGTGACACTGCACATTTCAATGTATGACATCACCATTGTGTATTACCTTCAAGTGTTTGCACAGCAGAAGCACACTCTACAGATATACATTATATATGTATTTGCAACCTGTTCTGAACAGTAAGAGGAAGAAACATACACACACAAATGACAGTCATTCCTGTATTCAAACCCCCTTACTTATATACTGGCACAATCTACAAACAAGTGCATTATACACATGCACCACAAGATAAGTCTGACTGCATGTCAGCCATAATGCATCTTTGAAAGGATAACATAAACTGTGTCAAGCAAAGGAGATTTGTGCACAAAATTGACTTCTACAGCTATGTGGAATTCTAAATGTAGTCAGTATTAAGAGGTGTAATATACTTATGCATTTATTTGCACACACACACACACACACACACACACACACACACACACACACACACACACACACACACACACACACACACAATTAGGAGAGTCTCACTGCTGTATTTGTAATCCTCTACCTACCGATTGGCACAATCTACAAAGTAGTGTATTATACTCATGCGCCACAGGAGACGTCTGACTTTAGTGGTGTAAGAGTGCATTACTGAAATTATGACATCATCAGTGTGCTGCAGATAGTATGCATTTGTGGACAAACTGAAAAGGGGATGTGGGATTGATCTAACCATGTAAATGTTTCTCACAAGAGTGAGTCAAATTAGAACAACTGTTGACTAAATCCTCAGTGATGCAATGGGCTCATCATCACACAGACAACTTGACTGTTGTGATGTTGTGAGATTAGAACCCTCTACCTATTTACAGGACACAGCACTTAATGCAAGCACCACCACAGAAGTCTGACTTTTATAGTGTGAGAGCGACTTTTATACAGTATGATATCGGTGTGGTGTTGAAGAGATGATGATGTTGGGAGAATGGACTCACACTACAGTCTAAAATTAAGATGAGGCTACTACCATATTGTGAACAGCAGCAGTTAAGATCATATTTGCACACCTCCATACACATACATACATACATACACATACACACACACACACACACACACACACACACACACACACACACACACACACACACACACACACACGCGCACGTTAACTACTGTGAGATTAGCACTCCCCTGCCTAACTAGCTAAGCAGTCAAGAAGACACAGTACTTAATGCGAGCACCACTGCAGAAGTTTGACTTTCACAGTGTGAGAGTACATTTTATACAGGATAACATCAGTGTGGTGTTACTGAGAAGATGATGTTGGGAGAAGAATCTGATGTGGACTTACTTTGCAGTATAAAATTAAGTCTAATAGTTAGTCATATTTACACAACTCCATATAAACACACACACACACACACACACACACACACACACACACACACACACACACACACACACACACACACACACACACTGACTGCTGGGAGATTAGCACCCCCCTTCCTATCTAGCTATACAAACTAGAACACCCTACCTACCTATTGGCACAATCTAGAGGACACAGTACTTAACCCAAGTGCCACTGCAGATGTCTGAGTTTTAAACTGTAACAGTGCAGTGTATACAGTATTAGCATCTTAGTCAATGTCAGAGAAGATATTGTGATGTTGAAGGTTTTTTGCCAATCCATGATATGATTATGATATGAAACACTAAGATCAATGTTATGATCAATAATACATACATACTGCTGAGTTATGTCAGCTATGCTGTCATTAGTGTATATTGCAAAACTGAGAAAAAACCTGCCTATCTTGTGTGTATGAGACACAAACAGTTGTGAAACACACAACTGACAATGAATCATTCATGATTCATCAAGTTATGATGGTGGTATGTAAACATTAATGAATGGTTCTGATGTTAGCTATGGTATCTGGTCATGCATGGGCAATGTGGACTGTCAATATCAAGCAACACTTAATGTTCCAATGCAGAAAGAATAAAAAATAATGATGACTTCTGTGTGTCAAGGCTGTATGTGGTTGAATATCATTTCTAGGTGTCAGTTCTGCAGTGCAGACCCAACTGTTCAGAATGAAGGAGTCAGTTAACCACACAGTTCACTGCATTTCACATTAGTAAATTACAGTTTCAAAGTAATAAAGTAATATTATCCAGTAGCAATACTTATTTTTGTTCAAAATCAATTCCAAAAGTGCAATGCTGAGAAACATATTTATGTGGATGTTGGCAGTGTTAGCGCATATCTGTGCAGACTTTGATGTGTTGAACTAGGACTGTGAAGTACCAGTGTTAGGTGGTGCTCAGTGGTGCTTCCTGGCAACCTTTGCACAAATAAAAATCACAGAGGAAATGTTATGATTCTGATTACATTGACTACAGATCAGTTTTATCTTGACATAATGCATACATCTGTTCTGCATGTTTTGGTATACCTTTCAATGTTAGCTCCACAACTCAAACCAGGAAGGAAGTGTTGGGTTTGCCTTCCTTGCTTGCTCAATGGTCCACTGCAAGCACAGCTCTCTGCTGAAAAAAACAGTAAAACACTACATTTGGTGTGCCTTCTACAGCACAAATAGGTTAAGCGTAGATGCATGGCCTCAGCAATCTGAACAGTACTTAGGTGGAAAAATCCACTTGTTTACCTCGCTTTCTCTGTGGTACAAGGTGTAAACTCTCTGAGCTAAATGAACAAGCAGAGTTGAAACAGGGTCTGACTGCATTATTACAAAGAGTTTCAGCATGTGATTATATTAACTTTTATAACTGCGGTGGTGGTGCTGCGGTAGTGTTGTCACCTCATAGTAAGACGTTGTCCTGTTCGATTCTCAGCTAGAGCGTCTTCTGTGTGAAGACAAGCGTGAATGGGTGTACCTTCGTTGAAGGTTGTGCATCAGGGCTGGCAACTATGCACATAAAAATCTACTGCCAATCATTAGTGGACCGGAGTTCCACTGTGGTGACCCCTAACCGGGAAAAGCCAAAAGACACAACAACCACCATGACTTTAAGAATACCTAGGAATGACTATTCTAAATATGTTGCCTGGCAAAATTGCGTATGTAATAGCTACTAAAATAAGCTTTTATACCTACTACACATGCAACATGCTTTGTGGGAAATCACAGGTTAACTGGGTGTACAATGAGGTGTAAGGTAAACACTCACTGCATTATGCAATAACACCTGAAATGCCATTTAGCATGACATGCTACAGTTGCTCACCGACAGACCTCATGCAACTGCTGAGCACTGCAACTGATAAAACAGAAGGGGCTTAGAGAGATAAACAGGCAACTCATTCACAGAAAAGACACTTATAAATACAGGCAGAGGACGGAGCACCTAATGCCTAAATGGAAGCAATTTCTCTTCGCCTGAACAAGCAAATAAGAGTACTAGTGAAATCCTCCTGCAAAAAATACAGCCTCCATTGGACCCGATAACATCCCAGGCTGCATCCTAAATGAAGTCAAGCAGGAACTCACAGCACCATTAAGCACCCTATTCAACCAAAGTCCGAGTACCAGCTTCATCCCAGCTGAGTGGAGGACAGCCACTGTCATCCCTTTGCATAAAGATGGAGCGTCCACCTATCCAGGATATTACAGATCCGCTGTAACTAGCCTGATCCGCAAGGCCATGAAGCAGATTATCATGGACCTCATTAACAAGGACACTGGCAACCTTGAGACACTCAATCCCACACAGTTTGGTTTCATCAAGGGGAGATCATGCCTGTTAAATTTGTTTGACTTCTTTGAGACAGTCACCAAGGCCATGGATGAGGGGAAGACAGTGCACATCACCTACTTTGACCTGGCCAAAGCATTTGATACTATTCCTCACTTAAGTATAATAGATAAACTCTCTCGATTAGGCATCAATCCATATGTTACCAGACTGGTAGCAAACTGGCTCACTGACAGAACCCACCTTGTCAAAATAGGGGAAGCCACCTCAAGCAGTAGACCCGTAACAAGGGTGTACCCCAAGGATCGGTCTTGGGGCCTCTGCTGTTTGGGATATACTTTTCTGAGGTGCAGGCCAAAACCAGTGGGATATGGCTGACCAAGTTAGCAGGCAGATGACTGCATGCTGGATGCCGTCATCAATTCCCCTAGTGATGTGGACATCCTCCAAGAGGGTCTCACCCAAACAAATGACTGGTGCCAGAAACATGGCCTCAAACTGAATGCCAAAAAATGCATCTTCATAACCTTTGGGGAGAGTGGCATCCCCACAAATTATCACATTGATAATAAGGTCCTAAGCACACAATCAGTCGTGAGGGACTTGGGCACCCAGGTTGATAGCAAACTGACTTTTGACCACCACATTGCCTCCATTGTATGGAAAGCTTTCTACATGGCCCACCTCATTAGTAAGGGTATCTCATCCAGGGACAAGGTGGTCATAACATCATTGTATTCTTCCCTTATAAGACCCACTATTGAGTACAATGCCCCTTTTGGCATGTACCTCACAAAGCACATGCAGCAACTGGAGAGACCACAGAGGTTCCTCACCAGGAGAATCCAGGGCCTCAAATATCTACCCTACACAGATCGGCTAAAGGCCCTGTCCCTCTACTCAATCTCCTACAGACTCCTCAGAGGTGACCTCTGTCTGACATATAAAGTGATCTCAGACCCTGATGGGACTGCTGCATATGCTCAAGTCAAGCTCCACTCAAGTAACCCACATGCGCAACCTCAACCTGGTCTGTGACATCAACAGGACTTGTTGGCAGGATAGATTTGTGTCTCAGAGACTCCCCCTTTCGTGGAATTGACTCCCTCTCCATGTCAAGCAGAGTGCCTCATTAACCATTTTTACACTCAACCTGGATAACTGGGATGGGGAACAGAAAATACACTCCTGTGATTCCACCTGTGTCCCTGTTGGACAGTGGCACAGGGTGCTGACTTGTTGGAACATAGGCTAAATTACTGGCTAGGCTTGTAAGGGCCTCAGGGCAATAGCCTAGTAACTTCCTATGATCCCATGAGTTTCACCTAATGCTGGATATGAACTGTTGTCAAAATGAAAAAGAAAGTTTACAGACTCGATCATTATCTCTTTTCCCCACCAAGGAAATCCTACTTTACATGTCAAAATCACACTTTTGAAGGAGCAGTGATACTTTATTTAGTTAATGAAAGATGTAGATTTTATTATTCAGCAAAGTACTGGCAGACAGAAAATGCTATAATATGACATTTACATCCATCAGCCTAATGAATAGTCAACAGTACAAAGGGGTGAGACAGGAGGGGTGAAGACAGAGACAGATGTAGAGACACAAATCAAGCTCAATGCCAAAAAGTGCAGTGTCATCCCCTTTGGTAAAAACTCTGTACCCATGAACTACCACATAGCAGCAATCTACTTAACACCGAATGCATGATAAGAGACCTTGGGACCCAGGTGGACAGTAGTCTCTCCTTTGATAGTCACATTGCCACAGTAGTCAGGAAGTCCTTCTATGTGGCACACCTCATCATAAAAGGGTTCTCATCCAGGAAAAAAGAGGTAATTGTTCCCCTCTACTCGTCATTCATTAGACCCATTATATAGTACAATGCCCCTTTTGGAATGTACCTTACAAGAAATCTGCAGCAGCTGGAAAGGCCACATAAGTACCTCACAAAGAGGATTACTGGCCTCAAACAAATGCCCTACACTGACCGCCTCAAAAAACTCCAGCTTTACTCCGTAGCATATCACCTACTCCGAGGTGATCTCTGCCTAACATATAAAGCTATGTCAAACCCAGAGCTGTTGGACATGCTACACCTAAAGAAATACCAATCCCTCCGAGCTACATGCTCTAGGGACCTAAACCTTGTCACCACAATAAACAGGACACACTGGAGGGATAGATTCTTGTCCCAGAGACTTCCTATACTCTGGAACAAGCTACCCATCTATGACAAGCAAAGTTCTTCATTAGCACTCTTCAAGAAAAATCTTGATGAGTGGATGGGAAATAGGAAATACTGGACAGTGGCACAGGAAAATAACTTTCTTGGGTGGCATAAGCTATGGAACCTTGCTAGCTAGCCTTACGTAGGCCCTTGGGCCGATAGCCTAGTACCTACCTATGAACAAATGAAAGGGTGGTGTTATGGGTCATTAATGTACATCTCTATGGTGTATCCTCAGCATTAATCAGTCATGCTCTGCATCAGTAAGTGACAGTTGTGGGATAGGCAAAAACTGATGCTTACATGGGTAGAATAAGGTTTAACAATTTGTCCTTATGGGCATGGATGTGTTTGCAAATGCTTTTGTGCAACAGTATTCAAAATCTGTTCATGAGAAGTTGGTACTGGATAAAAATTAGGATGTATGTCCTTAAACATATAATTATTTTATTTATATTTTATTTATTTTACATTTGTTAACCGGGCTGGTCTAACTGGATACATATCCGTTTTCAGTAGAGGCCCGAGGAGAAAAGCTTAATTATAACATCACAGTAAGGAATAATGTGACATACATCTGGATTTGAACCCTTGGTGCTATGGCCAAAAATCAATCTTCAAACAGGTGATTTATGTCAACACTCCATGGAGGAGGTTACACTTTGCTACATCCAGTAGTGAAAGGACTGTATAGAGTAACTGTTGCAAAGTATTGACTTTATTCTGCCTTTACTCTATTTTCTGATAGCACAGCTTGTTTAAGCACCTTTGCGCGAGGACACCAGAACTTCTACGGATTATGGCAACAACTGACTAAGGTTTTGTCATAGCACATGAAGAGTTACCCCATGTCATTTGACACTGGTGCACGATGACAAAGTCTGCACAAATGCTGAGGCAAATATTTGAAGGCTTTTTTATGGGCCATTTCTGGCTGTGTGTGATTCTACTTTTTGACCAGATTAAACATGTGAAAAAGAGGTTGATAGGAAAGTAGTGAAATTGGGGGTGGGGGTAAGCAGCAGAGAGGACACGGGGTAAGGATAGAGGAATTTGCAGGAAATAGTAGGACAGAACCATAGCTATCCACTTCTTCACATCATAAATGTAGAAATGTAGCCAGAATTTGCTTATTTTGAACTGTTACCACACCAAGGGCAGGTGACAACAACAGAATAATGCTATACAGCCAGCTGTACCAAATCAGGTGCATCAAGAAGACACATAGGTGATGTGGAGAGCTATGTATGAGTCATTATTTGTGGGACATGTGCTGTTTTTTCACATTTTTCTTTCAAAGAGAGAGGAGTGTTGGGGAAGGTGCTTAGGAATGCAAGGGTCAGATAGGAAGGTTAGGTGAAGAAGCAGGTGCAAACACACAGGACAAACCAGCCAGACAAGGATGGAGATGGACATACAAGGTTGGGGGACACATTGTGTGGGGATAGGTAAGGGGCATTGGAGGTGCACCCACATCAAGCCTGAGAACAGTGAGAATCTAGTCCTCATCCTCAGAGCTGTAATTACCATCTCCACTCTCAGTTTCTTGTGTCAGTGCTCATCATGGCATTGTCTTGGCAATGTGATGAAGCACCTTTTTGATTTGTCCATAATACCCTGCACCAGCTCTGTCAGGTCTGGGTGGGTGGCAAAATGACCACCTCCACTAATACTACTCCTGAAGTGTACCAGTGCACCAGCTGCCAGGGAAGAGCTACCTGATGCAGATGGGGCATGTAGGGCAGGGGTTGTGGAGGCAGTGTTGACAGCTTGGAACCCTGAAGTTCTGGGTGTCAGTGCTGCAGCCAGTGGAAGGAAGGCAGGCCAATCAGCAGTGGCTGCATGTCAGGTTTTGTAAGCAGAAATGTATGACAACAGAACATTTTTACACCATATAAATTACCCCCAAAAACAAAAAAGAAAAAAATTGACAGAGAAGGAGTGGGGTGAGAAAAAAAGAGAAAGAATTAGATCCATGGCATATCACACAACTATATAATTTCAGAAAATAAACAATTATTATCCAGTCTGTGCAGCTTTGCCACATCCAGGTATGCTGGGAAGGTCTTACTCTAGTTTACCATTAATCAATTACACTACTATGCTATCATAAATACAACTATTTATTACAGTGATGCCATATTGCATACAATTACAATAGTTATTGGGCTTGCAGTGAGACCTGATGCATGCGTACTGTGTGCTTCTCTGAGGTGATTTAACCTCTCTTGGTGCACCTCACAGTTCACTGCAATGTCTTCAGCAGCTGTACAAAACAGAAGAAAAGAAGAAGAGATATGAAAGCATATTGAATAACATTCTTGGCCGGGTACTGTATTCTGTATCATTTAATACTGATAGATCAGTATACTTAACATAACTGTGGGATATCAAAACTACTAAACTCATCCTCCCATTGGTTAAGGAGGTCCTTCTTGCACTGTTTCAGGTCACTATAGTGGTGATGACAGCTCTCCCCAGTGTGTGGAATGCCACTTGCACTAGAGATAGCCTTGGCTTACCTGTCCCAAGCCTCAGTCTTCCTTCTGATGAATCTCCTTCCCTCTTCACCAGTTGAGACTTTTATTTCTATGTGAGTGCAGTCTATGGCTTCTAAGACATCAGGGTAGTGTGCTACAACATAGAATTCCTGCATTGTTCTCGCAGTCTCCTCTGGTGTGCATGGAAAATAGATGCACTCCCTTGAATATTTAGTATAGCATTTAGATATTGGTGAAATATTCTGGAAGCCGAGGCCTGTAACCCCCATAGTATATCCCCTATAGGTCTCTGGAATGTACTAAAAGACAATATCCTTAATGCTACACATACCTTAGTTTCTACTGGTATAGGCTCTCCTCGTTTTCCCTGGGTCTGAGGTGAGGGTGGCAGAGGTTGCAGAGTTCCTGTAGCATTTCCCTATCAACCCTCTATCGCTCTACTATTTCAATATCATGTAATCCATGATATTGTTAAATGGGGTCTGAACACCCTTCTTCTCCTTGGATGAGGTTTACCAGCAGCATAGATTTGAGTTTGTTGCACATATACATGCAAGAGAGCAGCAGCAGCCCCTAACATTTGCTTTTTTTTTTTTTTTTAAGTGTGATGGTGGCTGTATTCCAATAGGTCTTGGTGTTCATTGCAAAGGGCTACAGTATTATCTACATGGTTACTTTATAGCTTCCTCAACGTCTCTACCATATTGGATGGTTCATTAGCATGTAATTCAGCTGATTATGCTTTCATTAGCATACTCTACTGTTTACCTTTGTTTGGTGTCTCTACATGATGTGTAGAGCTGTTAAATTAATTTAAAATGGTGTGCTATTGTGTGTGCACCATGCCATGAAGCACTCACGAAAGCAGGGTGAAAATTATAAGTTTATGAATCTGGCCCACAATATCTGTCTTGCCTGCATTAGTTTTATCTTGGGTTTTACCATAAGGCTACATTCTATATCCTGAGGCAGTGTAAAAATTGAGTCTGTTATACTCCTTACACTATCCTTCACCTGCTTATTATACACCTCTAATAATGTTTTTGCATTTACTTTATCTGATACATGCAGCTTTTCATTTTTTCATTCATATGATTATTGGTTCCAAGTTAAAATCTGTCATCAGCTTGTTTACAGCATCATCAATATGAAAAATGACTTGCACTTACAGCAAATGGCTAGCTTCCCTTTTTACTTTTGCAGTGAGCACTCATATCACAAGTATACATTAATTTATACAACTATAACCTAGCTGATTCCTTAGGGAAGAGAATACCTAGAAAGTACAGTTATGTACACTTACCATAAATGTAGATGTTTGAGTGCATTCACTGTTGCAGTCATCACATTTGGGTTATCCTGCCAGGGGTAGCCCTCAATCGGCCTGAATACCAGAGGCTTAGTATTTCTGCATCGGTAGCTGTCACTCCAGGACTGACGTCAGGTCGTCAGTGGTATAAAATCAGGCAGCCGACACTATTACATCAGTTTTTCTTGCCCCAAATGTCAGGAGCCCCCATATAGGGAGCTAGGTTATGGTGGAAGAACACCACCAGTAGAAAGTAAATACCAAAAATCCTTGTAAGAAATGAGAGAGAGAGAGAGAGAGAGAGACAAGGGGGATGGAAGGTGGGAAACCAGGGCTGCAACAGTGAACAGACTCAAACATCTACATTAATGGTAAGTGTACACACCTGTACTATGTTCTTCATGTTTCACTGTTGCAGTCATCACACTTGGGTTGTTTCCCAAAGCTGAAGTAAAGCATGGAGGGAGTCAAGAAGAGTTGGGGCTGGCTAATATGCCCTGCAAGACTGCGGTTGCAAAGCCTGCCCTGGATTTGGAAAATATAGGCAGGTGATAATGCTTGGTGAAGGTATGAACAGTACTCCATGTTGCAGCCTCCAGGATGTCCCTGGTAGGGACCCCTCTGAGAAAATCAACAGAGGTGGAGCTTGCCCTTGTGGAATGTGTCCTGACCCCCTTAGGGGGCAGTTTCCCGTGGTGTTTGAAACAGAAATGGATACAGTGTGCTATCCATTTGGAGATGGTTTGTTTGGATATGGCCTTGCCCTCCACCCCTGCTGCAAAGCTGACTAATAATTGGTCAGTTTTCCTAAAGGGCTTAGTCCTATCCAGGTAGGATCTTAGCTGTAAGTGCACATCTAAAGAGTGCAGAATCCTTTCTCCCTTATTTTGAGGCTTAGGGAAAAAGGTGGGTAAATGAATAGATTGGTTGAGAGCCACACTGGACACCACTTTAGGCATGAAAGCTGGGTTAGTCCTGAGGGAGACCCTGTCAGCATGAAAAATGATGAAGGGCTCCACAGCCATGAGTGCTTGTAGCTCAGACACTCTTCTAGCTGAAGTGATGGCCAGAAGCAAGGCTGTTTTCCAAGAAAGGAATTTTAACTCTGCTAAAGCTGCAGGCTCAAAGGGGGGTAGCATGAGCTTTTCCAACACAAAGTTAAGGTCCCAAGCTGGGGTAGGAGCTCTTCTGGGTGGCCATAAATTGTTAGCCCCTCTAAGGAACTGTTTTATGAGAGGGTGAGAAAAGAGAGTTGGCTCTGTGCTGTAATGAGCAGATATGGCAGAGGCATGAATTTTAATAGAAGAGAAGGATAGGCCCCTGTGAAGTAGGTCTGCTAGGTAATCCAGGATGAGAGGTAGGGAGGGCTGTGCTGTTTCAGCTCCTTTAGCCTGGATCCAGGTGGAATAGCTTTTCCACTTGTCAGCATAGGATTTTCTAGTGTTGGGACATCTGTCCTCACGTATATCGTCTAGGACTTGCTTGCTTAGGCTGGCCACTGTAGGAGAGGTCAGGGAATAAGCCAGGCTGCCAGGTTCAGGGTCTGTAATTGTGGATGCAAGAATTCTCCATTCTGCTGGGTCAGAAGAGTTGGGATCTGAGGTAGGTGCCATGGAGGCAGTGGTGACAGATTGCACAGTAGTGGGTACCAGTGTTGGCATGGACAGTCTGGAGCAATCAGAATTGCTCTTGGTTTTTCCTCCTTTATTTTGAGTAGTACCCTGGTAAGAAGAGTTAGAGGGGGAAATGCATAGATCGAGAGGTTTACCCATTGGTAGGATAGGGCATCCACTTTCCAGGCCTTGCTGTGCGGTTCCCTGGGGCAGAATTTGCTGAGCTGGAGGTTGTAATGGGAGGGAAATAGGTCCACCTTCGGAGTGCCCCAATTCTGGGTTAGAAGGCTGAAGATGCTGTGGTTTAATTGCCACTTGTGTGGGTCTAGGAGATTTCTGCTTATGTTGACTGCCAGAGAGTTTTGGTTGCCTGTCAGGAATTGTGCTAGCAGGTGAATTTGCATAGCTGGAGCTGTGTGCCAAAGGGTCATGGCTAGCCTGCAGTGTGGATAAGAGTGAGTTCCTCCCTGCTTGTTGATGTACCACATCACTGTGGTGTTGTCTGTTTTGATTAGTAGAGGCCCCGGAGAGAGTAGGGGTCTGAAAGCTGTCAGAGCATGCTGAACAGCTAGCATCTCTTTTTGGTTGATGTGCAGATTTATTTGATTTGTGCTCCAGTGGCCCTGAATACACCTGCCGTCCAAGTGCGCATCCCCAGGCATAATCTGATGCATCTGTTGTTAGGGTCTGGGCAGTGTGGGGTTGTGAAAAGGGAAGGCCCTTGTTGTGGTTGCATGCTGCTGCCCACCAAAGAAAATCTTTCCTTAGACAGGGTATCATAGGTATGATAGTTTCCAGAGTGTTGACACCAAAGGCTTTTTAAGTACCATTGACATTTCCTCATATGCAGTCTGGCATATGGAATGAGTAGAATGCAGGAAGCCATGAACCCTAGAGCTTGCAGGATTTTCCTTGTGGATAACTGGGTTCTAGTGGCTAGTTGAGAGAATTAGCCTGTCAGATAGGCTTGTTTTTCTGGAGTAAGGAATGCCATCTGGGATGCTGTGTCTGGGCTTGCTCCCAGGAATACAATTTTTTGAATGGGGACTAGTTTGGATTTCTTTTCGTTTATAGTGTACCCCAGTGAGGTCAGTAGGTCCTTTACAAAGGTCAGGTGCTGTAACAGCTTTTCCTGACTGTCTGCCTGAATCAGGCAGTCGTCTAAGTAGGGGTGAATTTGAATATTTCTTTGTCTGCAAAAAGTGGTGGCAGGAGCCAGGCATTTTGTAAAAACTATGGGAGCAGTGGATAAGACAAAGGGAAGTGCAGAGAACTAAAAGTGCATAGATCCTGCCCTGAAGCATAGATATTTCCTGCAAGAATCCTAGATTGGGATGAGCAGATAGGCCTCTTTTAGGTCTAGGGTGGCTAACCAAGCATTCCTGGAGCGCATAGGAAGAAGCTGCTGGAGGGTGAGCATTTTGAATTTTGGTATCACCAAGAAGGTGTTTAGAATTGATAGATCAAGGATTGGGTGCCAAGTGCCCTCTTTTCTGGGTACCAGGAAAAGTCTGGAATAGAAACCTTGGCCTATCTGGTCTGCAGGAACAGGCTGTATTACCCTCATGGAGAGCAGGGAATGAACTTGGTTTTGGGCCTCTGCCCACTGGTTTGGAGGAAGATCTGGGAACCCTTTTGGGGTTGGCAGTGTGTGGAAATAAAATTTGTATCCCTGGGACACTATGTTGAGGACCCATCGGTCATTGGTGATGGAGGCCCAGTTTTTTGCATAGGAGGCAAGTTTTTCTCCTAGGGGCACAAGCAGGTGGTCAGAGGTAAGGGGTGGAGCTGAAGAGTCATTGTGAGTTCTTTCCTTAAGGCAGTGGCTTAGCACTCCCTGTTTTTGAAGTGGAGGTACTCCATTGCTTAGATCTTTGCATTCCCTGGGACTGCTGTCTGGGGGGGGGGTCTACTTCCCCTAGGTCTTGTCTGAGCTGGCCTTGAGGGGACTGGAGAGGACCAGTGCTTGAAGGGACAATGTCTACTGAATCTAGGAGGCTGGACTTGCAAAAAGTCTTTAACTGACTGCCTAGATTTAGCTTTTTCTTCCATCTTTTTTAAAACCTCTTCTGCCTTGGTGCCAAACAACTTGTCATTGTTCAATTGTGCATCCAATAATTTTGATTTGAAATGGTCTGCCATGGTCTGTTCCTTAAGCCAAGCATGCCTTCTAAGTACAGAACCTGTGACTGCTGCCCTGCAGGATGCTTCTAGGGAGTCAAAGCCACATTGCAAGGTGTGCTTAGTTACTTGGTTTGCAGAATGCATAAGCTCCTGTAATTGTTTATTTTCTGCACAAGATGGAAAGGTAGATAATTTTTGTTTAAGGAGTTCCATTGTATGTTACTGGTGTTCTGGTGGATGGTGCATGTGGAACTGACAATTTAGTGCTCTACTGACAAAAGTTGCAGAGGTGTATACTTTTTTACCCCATCTGTCTAAAGCTCGGGAGTCCCTGTCTGAAGGGGTGGGATTCTTAGCTGTGGTTGCTTTTATTCCTTTAGGTCCTTGGGATATGACCTCTGGGTCAGCAGTAGGATTTTTGAAAAGAAATGTATGTGAGTCAGGGACTCTGTAATACCTGTCAGGTTTCCAGGGAGCAGGTGGTAGGGTGTCAGGAGTTAAACTGGATTCCATGATAATATCATCCACCACATCCAGGACAGGAGGAATAGCTAAAGGTCTGTGCTGTGGTAAATATAAAAATTCCCTGAGTCTCTTTTTGGACTGAGGATAATCCTGACATTCCCATTGGAAATGCTCTCTCAAAGTATGTAGGGTTTCACCAAATGAAAAATCATCTGGAAGAGAGGCAGAAGGAATGGATTCCTCTGCATCTGAATCATCATAAGCAGACAAGGGCATATCTTTATATTCAGAATCCTTAGAGTCGTTGGACTCCTGGTCAGATAAAGCTGCTGGGGAAAAGTCTCTTTTTCTTTTAGAAGGGGTAGGCTGGCTTCCCCTAATAAGCATGATAAGGTCATCAGCCATTTTAAGCATTTGAGATTGAGGCATGGAAGCAGGTGCTAGAGCTTGGGTATTCAGTTTTTTAGGCGTAGTTCGTACTCCAGGCATTAAAAACTCTGCAGTTTTAGAAAGAACTGAAGACGCAAAAGAAGTCGTCAGTTTGTGTCAAATATCTGTAGTGCGAAGAACTTCCTCGGAAGCCGGTGCCTGCTCAGCGGCTCCGGACCCATCCAAGGTAGAGACATCCGCAGGATCCTTAGTCAAAGAAGAGTCTCGTGGCATATCGGACTTCAAACGGGTCTCAGTAGCAGCCTGTGAATCCACAGAAACAGGCATCAGGAGCTGCGAAAGCGCCTCACTGAGTACCGGCGAACTGGCAACTAGCTTAATGGAAGTGTCGTCAGCAGTTTTGGACCTGTGCGGTCTGTCTTTATCCTTACTTTTTTTGGAAGATCGGTAGTCGGATGGCTTACTGAAGCTATTTTGGAATACGGAGATCAAGAGTGAAAGTATTTAGCTATGATAAGGGACTGACAACGTATAGTTCTGGCGTTGAACAAAACACAAAACCGACAGCGAGGGACATCGTGGTCTGGGTGAAACAGGTGATGCAGTAAGAATGGAAATCTCGGTGTGGTATTTGCTTTCCACAGGCGAGACAATTATTAACTTTTTCTGACTTTGATTAGAGCAAGAAAAAAGGATCCCCAACAGGGTACTTAGCTTTAAAAGACTTTAACTTCAATTTCGGAAATGAAAAATCAGGTAGCGGCCAACCGGCACTCGTGCGAACTGCTTCTGCTTCGGGCTCCTTGGCAAGAAAGACTGATGTAATGGCTGCCTGATTTTATATTACTGATGACCTGATGTCAGTCCTGGAGTGACAGCAACCGACACAGAAATACGAAGCCTCGGGTATTCGGGTCGACTGAGGGCTACCCCTGGCAGGATAACCCAAGTGTGATGACTGCAACAGTGAAACACGAAGAACATCTTCTTTTCTTAGTTCATCTATCATCTAGACTACCAGCTACACTTTCTCCCACAAATGGAAGTTCTGATGTTCTGACTACATTTGTCTGCTTTTTTTTATTCCTGTACTATAAGAAATTTAATGCAGATTTTCATAGACTGTAAATTTTCACTAGTGTGTTTCTGGAAAATCTGTAATCTGCTTCAGGTTGCGTCTTTCTCCACACCTTCCTCCAGCATGACTCACTCATAGCTTCATAGATGGTTATTAGACTAATGGCCCTGGAGCCCTTACAAGCCTAGCCATATTTATCCCGAGTTGCCCCAAATGGTGGTGGTTAGGTGAATGAAGTTCACAGAGGTAAGGGTCTATGGCAGTTAATATCAACTTCTTCTGTCCAGGAGGGACTTGGGCACCACCCCAGGAGTGAATAATCTCTCTCTCCTTTCTGCTGAAGTGCAGGCACTCTTGAGGAAGCTTTGTTTGGTTATTTTTGGATGACACCATTAGGACCGACTTTCTCTGCTGAAGATTAAGGTTTGACAGTTATTTGAAGCCTAGCTGTAGTATAATTTTTCCAGCTGCCCTCTGAGTAACTACCAAGAGTCTCTTGTAATTTTAAGAAACCACTCTTGTTTATTCCTGCCTGGCTCACCAGCTAAAAGAGTAAACATACTGAAATCACGCTGGCAGTTTCTTAAAATGTAAAGAAAACATTTAGTTTTACACAAAATGCAGGCAGCTCAGTTTATGGCTAAAATCAAGAACACTATCAGATCAACAGCAAACAGTTTATTACTTTTTTTTCAAACACCTTTATTGAATTATCACTTGTGACAGACAAATTTACATTCATATAAAAATAGTCAAACTATATTAATATAACAAACATTATACTTCACATATATTGCTATATATCATACAAGCTAAGCAATATTACATAAATCATTCAATTCCTGCATTTTTTAAACAAGAAACATCTTCATTAAACCATCACTTACTACATAGGCAATCATACATTTATATAAATGAAAACAAACCACACAAATACAGTCCTAGCTGCAAACATTTTACATCACAAACCATACTGACACACTCCTAGCTGCAAACATTATACACCACTTATAATCTACTCAGTCTTTGTCACTCAAACATTACATGGAGCATTTAAGTCCTGCTGCCTTTTAGGCCTAATTCCTCCCTTGTATGTATTGTTCCTACAATTCCCATTTTTTCCTATGTAGTTTGTCCCTACCCTTTTCTAAAGATCTGAATTCCACTTGTTTTATCTCTGTTGATTTCCATTTTCTAGTAATTCCTTTTTTGGCAGCCACCATTATTAGACACAGCAAGGCCTTACGATGTCTAGACAATTCCGATTCTGTATCATAGCTCAGAAAAAATCATTTCCAATATCAGAGCAATCTGCCCACCCAGCATCTCCAACAGTACATCTCGCAGAGAATCCTTAAAGTCCACCAACTCACCACACTCCATGAAAATATGTTCCTAGTTACCTCTTTCCATCCCTTCACACCACCACCATTTATTGTCTACCTGAGGAAAAATTCTTTGGAGTCTACTTGGGGTATAAAAAACATTTAATGGAATGGAAATGTAAACATTTCCAGGCAAAAATCCTAAATCTTATACATTTTGTTGCATATTTAGGGGACATACATATATCCTCCCATTGTTTCTTTGTGAGTTGCTTATCCAGTCTCCCTTCCCAATCCCTTCTAACCTCCTCTGATTGATTCTTATAGTTATCATGCAATATTTTATATGCTGTACTAATTATTCCTTTTTAATGACAGTTTCTGTTCTAGATTCTATTAAAACTCTACCAGTGCTAGTCTTTTATTTAGGACCCCCTATTTCTTTCTCTTTGCCTATACTCTGGTATCAGTCCCTGATAGGGAAGGCAATCTCTACCCTGCAGTCCAAATAAATTCTTGGTGTCCTCCCATGCTATCATCTTTCCCTCCCTAGGTATTTGCTCCCAATACCTTGGTTCCTTTGCCAGTTTTCTCCAATAACTTCTGGCCCCCTCTTGCCTACTGTCTGTATCCCTATTTGCAGTCATTCCTATTGGCAGAATCTCCTTTCTTCATTCCCGTGTTGGTTTAGTTCTTAGAATACTTTCTGCTACTTTATGGATTTAATATTCTGCATGATTAAAGTTCTTCTCCTTAAAGGCCTGCATCCAAAATCCCAGTCTCTCCCTGTTTCTTGAGCTTCCCCTGTGTTCCATCATCATCCCTTTCCACTATGAATTATAGGTTTCTGCTTGTGCTATGTATAGTAGTCTTAACTGTGTGGCTCTGAAATACCCTTTCAGATTGGGTAATCCCAATTCACCCTGTTCACCTGGAAGAATCAGCTTATCCCACTTGACTCTTGCTGTCTTCCCTCCCAGATAAAGTCTTTCAGCTCTTTATTAACTGCTACCCACAACTTCTCCTCTGGTTGATAAAAATATGCTTGACCTGTGTATAACACTAAAGGGACTAAAAACATTTCAACTGCTTGTATCTTACTATCCATATAATAAAACTTCCATTTTCTCAGTTTTTGTATTATCTTTTGTTTTGTCTTTTCCCACATATCCTTAGCTGCTGCACTAGAATAATTTTTAATCCATACTCCTAAATATTTCATTTTCATTTTATCATGTCCCCATAAATATAGGTATTCCTGAACTAGTTTCTGTGTGGGTACATCATTTACCGCTACTGCCTTTGTTTTAGCTTCATTAATTTTGTATCCTGAAAAGACCTGAAACTCTCTCAAAATGTTCCACAACACTATAACGTCTTTTTCTACATTTGTCAGTTACAAAATAATATCATCTGCAAATAAAGCCAGGTTTTCTTGACTACCATGCCAATTATATACTTGAATCTCTAAGTCCCTTATTTTCTTTGCCAGTGGTTCTAAATATAATGCAAATAATAAAGGGGAAAGGACACCCCTGCCTGATTTCTCTGCTCAAGCAGAAATTATCAGAGAAGACCCCACCCACTTTAATTTTCACCTCTGATCCCTCACATATTCTCCTAATCAGCCTTATAATTTTTTCAGGAAATGCAAATGCTTCCATTGCCCTGCTCATAAAGTCCCAGCTTACTCTGTGAAATGCTTTCTCTGCATCAAGACCCACCAACAACAATGGTATTTTCTTACATTCTGCTTCCCTCTGGATCATCAATGTTCTGTTAATGTCAAATGTTTGCCTCCCCTCCACAAAAAAACATTGATCCATATCTAACAGTTTTGGCATTATAAACAGTCCATCACTTGTCATAATGCAGGCATCTCAGGCTTTTTCTTCTTGCACATTCTCCTTTTATAAAATCCTTTTTAGCTGACTCGGCATGTAAAAAAGTCATGTTTCTGTGTTGGTAGTAATGTACTGTTTCCATGCTGAGTTGCATCATATTTATGTCTGTGTCCAGTTTCACCATCCAGCTTGTCCTTGAAGCTGTGCTCCAGGCATGTTTTCACTAAAGCTGCATCCTAAGGTAAAATAAACACTGAAACAAAGTGAGAGAGAACAGTCCTAATATAGGAATTTGCAGGTGCTTACTCCTGTGCTTTCAGCGTTTTTTTTCTCTGCCTAACTTTGACTTTTGCAATTCAGCTTTTAACATTCATGTTACACAGAACCAAGTTGAGGTCGGTCTGATGGTTCAAAGGTAGGATGTCTGTGTCACTGGTGATCCATATTTGGGAAAAGACTTGGGTCAATGGTAGATGTGGCTGAGGGAGATAGGATGAAGTGGCCACTGGCCAGTGGCCAGCTCTCCTTTCTGGGGATGGTTGAGGGAATCTGATAATTGTATGATCCCTAGTGTACAGCAGAAGCTTCACAGGTCACCCCATTAAGAACCAGGAGCAGTGATGATGTCCTTATATCACTGCACTAGTCACTTTCACACTGAATGGACACTGACCAGCTGGGACATCTGTGGTGGCTCACAGCCTCACAACTCCAACTTCTCATCACATTCATAGACCTCCCAGGTTAAAAAAAACAAAAGGTATACCATTACGTCTACTTTCTGAGCAATCAGGCAACCCTCCCAGTGAAAGGGTATCTCTGAGGGTATCCAGTAGAAGCAACTGGGAAATCTATACAGGGTGTCAGTGGAAAAAAGAAATTATGTCTTACCATAGCATTCCATCTGTGTTGTTGATCCTCATTCATTCATCACTGATGTGATGTCAGTTCTATCCTCAGAACTGATTCGGCCTTATACCAGGCTTGCTCCAGCCAAAAACTCTTGAGCTAAGCTTTCACCCATAGTACCCTTCTCCCTGTTACCTCAGAGCGAGTTTGTCCATTATTAGTAAAGCAGAGGCAGTTTCTGTGCAAGTACCCTAACTCAGCACTTGGATCCACAGTATCCCCCAGAAGCCTTAGGAGGGTGAAGAAGGGTGGGAAGTGATGAATGAATGATCAACAACACAGATGGAAAATTTTGGTAAGACATAACTTCTTTATCTGATGTTGTTAATCTTCATTCATTTATCACTGATGGGACAGAGTCCCCAGCTACCTTGTGTCACTTGGGTAGCCCTTATGGAAGAATATTCCTGAGCACCATTGAGCCAAAAGAAGCTCTTCCTCTGGAGACCAAATCTAATTTGTAAAGAGTTATAAAGGTATGAGGATTAGCCCACATTGCTGCTGCACAGATATCATCCAAAGAAGCTCTCGAATGAAACACCACAGAAGTAGCCATAGATCTAGTGGAGTGAGGTTTGATTTTCTGTGGTATAGGTTTTTTTTCATGATGATAAATGAAAAGTATACAATCTCTGAGCCATTTAGATAGGGTCACCTTAGAAACTGACTTTCCCCATTTTAGGACCAGAAAAGGAAATACATTTTCGATCAGATTTGTGCATTGTTTTTGTCCTGTCCAGATAGAATCTCAACTGTCTGTGTACATCTAATGAATGCAGGCAGTACTCTCCTTTATTAGAAAAATTCAGGAAAAATACTGGAAGTTTAATAGTCGGATTAATGGAGAAATCCGAAATTACTTTGGGGAGAAAGGAGGGGTTTGTCCAGAGTGATATTCTATCCTTGTGGAAGACCAAATGGGGCGTTTTATGCATAGAGCATGGAGATCAGAAATTCACCTAGCTGACATGATGGCCACCAGAAAAAGAGACTTCCAGGATAAGAACTTGATGTCACAAGTCGTTGCAGGTTCAAAAGGAGGTTGTGTCAAAGATTGTAGGACTAATGTGAGGTTCCATGGTTCTATAGGTTGTTTGATTGGAGGTCTAATGAGAGAGACTCCTTTTAGAAAAGTTTTACATAGACGATGTGAGATCAAAAAATAATTCACAAAACCATTATGGAAGTTTGAAATAGCAGCAGGATGGACTCGTATACTAGAAGCTGCAGCACACATCTTCAAAGAAATTTGACAAATAATGTAGTACTACAGTAACAGGGACTGAGTACAGATCTAGTTTTCTCTGCTTAGACCAAATTGAAAATCTCTTCCATTTGTCAAGATAAAGTTTCCTAGTGGATGGTTTGTGGGAGGCCAGAATATCACACACTGGAGAGGAAAGGTTGTTCTGCCTGGCAATCAGTGGAAGTAGAGAAACCAAGCTGCCAGCTTGAGACTGGTTACATTCAGGTGACTCAACCTGCAGGGGTGAGAAATCAAGAACGGAGTTGGATCCAGAATCCACAGTCAGCATAGTAGGTGTGGCCGGAGAAAGGGGAAACCATACTTGTCGAGGCCAGTAAGGAGCTATGAGGATCACTTTGCTTTTCAACCGAAGAGCTTTTTTCAAGAATTGGGGAATCAGAGGGATGGGAGGATAAGCATATAGAAGTCCCGTGGGCCAATCATAGGTAAGAGCATCCATCGGGGACTCCCCCTCCTGGGGGTATTAGGGCAAAGTAGTTGCTGCATTTGTGGTTTGATGGAGTGGTGAATAGGTCTCAGCACGGATGGCCACAACGGTTGAAAATTTTTGTCATGATGGATGGATACAGAGACCACTCATGAGGCAGTAAAATACATCTGCTCAGCTTGTCTGCAATCACATTGGAATCCCCAGAAATATGCATTGCTATCAGAAAGCAGTTGGAAGCTGTCGCCCATCGCCAAATTTTCATGGCCTCTCGACATAAGGGATAGGACTTGGTTCCTCCTTGTTTGTTGATATACCAGACTACTGACATGTTGTCTGACTGGATAGCAATTGTTCCAGAAGGAAGGACAGACTGGAATGCTTGCAATGCTAAAAGCACTGCCCTCAGTTCTAGGACTTTGATATGCAGCTTGGCCTCTATTGCAGACCATGTGCCTTGGACTGTCATTCCCTGAAAATGTCACCCCATCAGGTAAGCATCCATAGTCACAGTGGCTCTGGGCTGAGGAGGATGGAAGGAGTGGCTCCAAAGCTCTGTTTCTGGCCTCATCCACCAAAGTAGGTCCTGTTTGCAATGATTGGTTATCTGAATCTGAAAGGACAAAGGGTGATGATTTGGATACCACTGAGATAATAGAAGCCATTGAAGGATTCTCATGTGAAGTTTTGCAAGAGGCACCACTGGTATAGAAGCTGCCATGGAACCTAGAGCTGGAGGACCTCCTGTGCTGAAACTTTGTTTTGACAGAGAATCACCCGGAGTTGAAGCCTCAGTCGTTGTAATCTGTGGTCTGGGAGAGAGACTAAACAGGAGTGGGTGTTGAATACTGCTCCTATGAACTCTATGGACTGGGTTGGCATCAGGTTGGATTTCTCCCAATTTATTGAAATTCCCAAAAGTTTCACCAGGAAAAGAGTGTATTTCAGGACCGTTACCATTAGATGCTTGGTGGGGGTGGTAAGGAGCCAATTGTTTAAATATGGAAACACCTGAAATCTTTGCAGTCTCAAGTGAACTGTTACTACTGCCATGCACTTGGTAAACACTCTGGGGGCTGTAGAGAGTCTGAAAGGCAGAGCACGGAATTGGTAGCAATTGGCTCCTAGATGGAAGTGAAGCAACCTCCTGGAGCACTTTTCCATTTTGATGCGGTAATACATATCCTGAAAGTCCATGGAGCACATCCAATCGCCGTTCCCCAAAAAGGGGAGAATGGACTGAACCATGACCATCCAGAATTTCATTTGGGTAACAAACTTGTTTAAATTGCTGACATCCAAAATCGGTCTCCAGTCCCCTGTCTTTTTTGGCACCAAAAAGAATCTTGAGTAGTATCCGGATCTGCATTGGTCTGGTGGAACTGCTTGGATGACTCTTTTTGACACAGCTTTTTTAACTCTAGAGCCGCTTCTTCCCTTTGACTGGGTGGAATGTTGGGAATTCGCTTTGGTGGCTTTGGGTAAAAATTGAAAGGGATGTGGTAGCCTCTGGTTATTATCTTCTGCACCCAAGAGTCTGTGGTTAATCGATTGCCAGGCAGCGTGGTGCAGAGAGAAACGTCCCCCGACTGCTTCCAAATGAAAGCAATTGGGTCGCTCTTCAGGAGCACTGGTAGGACTGCCCAGAGAAAGAATTTCTAGCTCCCTGGTTACGCAGGCCCCCTCTGCCTTGGTAGGGGCATCTTCCAGAAGAGTTACCCCCTGTGCCCCGGGGGTGAACTTGCCACATGTGTCATGAAAAGGCCCCTGAGACTTCTTTTGCTACAACTTCCCACTCCTCTGATTCCTGGAGAAGGAATGCTGGGGGGTGGAAAAGTATACACCTATGGCAGACAGGGTCTTACCGTCCTTCTCACACCTGGCTAGAGTGTCCTTCACTTTTGGGCCGAACAGAGAAGATGCTTCAACTGGAGGGTTCAGGAAAGAAGACTTAAAGGGGTCCGCAAAATTACAAAGGCACATCCAGGCATGGCATCTCATAACTAAGCCTGAACCCACAGTTCTTGCCACCCCTTCGGTTGCATGGGATATTAGCCTCGTGGATGAGTTCAAAATGGATTCCAGGGTTGCGAACTGTGAGGCAACTTTGTCACTCAGCTCATCAGACACCTGTCCTGATAGAGTTCCAGAGAGTTCAGAGATTGTCTCTTTGGAGTCTCGTAAAATGTGCCAAAGAGTTCAAGGACCATATGGCAAAGGTTGATGAAGCAAAAGCTCACTTTCCTAATCTGTCCACCACCCGGGACTCCCTATTAACCAGATGAACAGTCTGGCTCTCTTCGGCAAGCTCTTTCTTTGTGGCCACCGCCACCATCATAGCATCTACTGGTAAACATTTAGAACAATGTGGGCTCTTTTCAGGGGGATAGAATTTTATCTTATCTCCATGGCATTGACTCAACAGAGTCAGGATTCTTCCAGGTGCATTGCACCAATAGCTGGACTAGCTCGTTTGCAGGCAGAGTCACCCAAGAGGTAGATGGATGGGCACGAAAGGCCTGCAGGAAGATGGACTCCTCAGAGGAAGGGTTTTTGAGCTTCCAGTCACCCCTCTGTTTCAACATTTCAAGGATGTCTCCAAAGGAGACATCTTCAGGGGGTGACTGTGGAGACCCTTCCCCTTCATCATAATCTGTATCCTCTGTAAGAGACTCCTCAGGGGAGTCTACATGCTTCCTCTTGCATGACTTCCGTGGCACTTCTGAGGAGGACTCAGAAGAAGGGGTGCCCTGCAGTAGGGTTTCCTGCGGCTCTCGCGCCAGATGTCCCAAACCAGTGGCTTGTGTCAGCTGCAGCTCAGAGGGAGCGGACATCTGGGGTTCAGACACTGGCAGTTTGCTTCCAGAAGCAAGAGCCCTCCCCATTGCCTGGAAATCAGACCCACCCGAAGAGGGATGGGAGCCTGGAACTGAGAAAGACAACCTTGGAACCAGGGTCACACCTCGCTCCGTCAAACCCGCTCCTGAGGAAGGAGCCACAAGAAGGATCAGTGCCGACAGAACTCCTGGCACCATGGATGGAACTATACATACACTTGGGACCGTACTCAGCACTGAAGAGCCCGTAGCCCAACCCTGAACCTGAGGAAGACCTGGTTCTGAAAGAACCAAAGGCCAAAGGGTCAGTTCCGGGGACAGAGTGAGGTCCACTAATGGCACCGAGGAAGTGGGTACCAAAAGAGGTTTCAAAGACTTTGAAACCTGCAAGGAGGTCAAAGGAGAGGAGTAGGATGGAGTCCGTGGAGAAACACTCCCAAGTTCGACAGGTGGATGGGTCTTAGAGGGTGTAGGAATCCCCCTGGCTGTCAGCATCTGGTCCACAAGGTGCACCACATCAAGTTCAGAAAGGCTCCTGGTGGATCTAGTGGATATCCCCAATGGGGATTCTGGCTGCTCAAGGAAGGGGCTATATATCTGTCCCAGAAAGGGGTCCACTGATGGGGGAGTATCAGGTCCATGTTGTAGTGTCCAATGGCACTGCTGTCTCGAGTTTGGAGACGGGGAGTAATGGAGCATCTATTGCAGTCATGGGTACTGTAGATAGGCTTGGTGCGGTAACAGCACTCGGTGCCAAAGTGGGTGTGGAGGTAGTTATTGGAGGCTCAGCTAAAAGTGGGGCCATAGTCATGGGTACCGGAGGCATGCTCGATGCCATGGCACTTGGTACCGAAGAGGATGAAGCAATTTGTAACTTGGGAATAAATGGTGCCGTAGACAATACTGGTGCCGAAACAGGTGCCAAAGACATAAAGACAGTTGACAGAACTGAGGTCAGTGTCGTAGAGACTGGCTTCGGATCCGAATATACTTTAGGCATTTTTGGTTTTGGTGGCTTGTCAAAATCACCAGAAGGTGAAAAAGGTACAGAATGTGGCCTTTTATTTTCTTTCTTAGAAGGGGGAGAGCTCTCCGATGCAGAAAACAGCCTCTGAAAAGGGTTTCTTAAGGAGGCCCTTCAGAATTAACTTGTTCTTCATTTATTCAGAGTACAGGAACTAAACCCCTTACAAATATAACACGGAAGCTGCACTGAGAGATGGGGCATCCCCAAACAATACACACAGTCCTCATGAGAGTCGCTGTTTGGCATTTTTCTACATTTCAGGCATTGCTTAAAGCCTGACGTTCCTTTCTTTTCAGATATATTCCACACACTCACACAAAATAAACAACCAAAGAGGAGGATAGATTGGAGATTTTATATATATAGCTATAGTTTTTTTTTTTTGGAAAGGAGACAGAAATACCAGCAATGGTATTTAAGAATTACCACAAGGGTAGGGAGAAAGGCTGTACCAGCAATGGTACTAAGATTACAAAAAGGTAATTAAGAAAAGGAGTCAACAGGGAAGGGTAAAGGCTAGCGATAGACAAAAATCAGGAAAATTACAAGAAACTCCTATCAAACTCTATAAAATATCAAAAAAAATGTTTGACTTAGCTGAGAGCTGGCTTGGAAGTGGCTTTACGGCTACATGACAAATGAGATCTGAGGTAACAGGGAGAAGGGTACTATGGGTAAAAGCTTAACTCAAGAGTTTTTGGCTTGTGCTAGTTTGGTATAAGGTCAACTCAGTTCTGACATCCCATCAGTGATGAATGAATGAAGATTAACAAGATCAGATCTTGTAAATCATTGGTTGCCTTGGACCATTTCTAGCTCTTTTCAAGTTCCCTGTATAAAAATCCGCCTCAGGGCGTTTTTTTCTGGCTATATACCCAAGCAGAGCTCCACGTGGTCCTGCAGAGGGGTCCTGGCAACAGAGAACTGAAAGAAGCGACCACTTTCCAGATTTAAGTATTTTTTGGCTTTTTTTATCTGCATTGTCCTCTCTGGCTTTCATTTAACTAGATATAACTGTTTTTGTGTCTATCTGCTGATTTCTGAAGTATCTGCACTTAAAAGTAGCATTTTGGTCGACTCTGGTCGAATAATACTGTTTTTTTGTTAATTTAACTGCTGAGGCTGCCCACTAAAGTGTGCTAGCCTGTGTAAATCGATTTTACTGTTTGCTTAACTGCATTTCTGTGTGCTTTCCTGAAAAAACAAAAAAAAAAAAAATACTCCTTGTTTTCCCGCCTTTGCTCGACTAGTTAAGACCAGTATACAGGCTTTGCTGTATTCTGGGCTGTGTGTAGTTCCTGTGTTGGCCATTGCCTTACTTGGATAGAAGGAAGTTTCTGAGCTCACCAGTGGGAGTGGGGAGCCTTGAGCAGCCTATCTGTCCCTGGGGGAAGTGACCTCAGCACTTGAGCTGTAAATCATTGGTTGCCTTGGACCATTTCTAGCTCTTTTCAAGTTCCCTGTATAAAAATCCGCCTCAGGGCGTTTTTTCTGGCTATATACCCAAGCAGAGCTCCACGTGGTCCTGCAGAGGGGTCCTGGCAACAGAGAACTGAAAGAAGCAAACACTTTCCAGATTTAAGTATTTTTTGGCTTTTTTTATCTGCATTGTCCTCTCTGGCTTTCATTTAACTAGATATAACTGTTTTTGTGTCTATCTGCTGATTTCTGAAGTATCTGCACTTAAAAGTAGCATTTTGGTCGACTCTGGTCGAATAATACTGTTTTTTTGTTAATTTAACTGCTGAGGCTGCCCACTAAAGTGTGCTAGCCTGTGTAAATCGATTTTACTGTTTGCTTAACTGCATTTCTGTGTGCTTTCCTGAAAAACAAAAACAAAAAAAATACTCCTTGTTTTCCGCCTTTGCTCGACTAGTTAAGACCAGTATACAGGCTTTGCTGTATTCTGGGCTGTGTGTAGTTCCTGTGTTGGCCATTGCCTTACTTGGATAGAAGGAAGTTTCTGAGCTCACCAGTGGGAGTGGGGAGCCTTGAGCAGCCTTATCTGTCCCTGGGGAAGTGACCTCAGCACTTGAGCTGTAAATCATTGGTTGCCTTGGACCATTTCTAGCTCTTTTCAAGTTCCCTGTATAAAAATCCGCCTCAGGGCATTTTTTCTGGCTATATACCCAAGCAGAGCTCCACATGGTCCTGCAGAGGGTCCTGGCAACAGAGAACTGAAAGAAGCGACCACTTTCCAGATTTAAGTATTTTTTGGCTTTTTTTATCTGCATTGTCCTCTCTGGCTTTCATTTAACTAGATATAACTGTTTTGTGTCTATCTGCTGATTTCTGAAGTATCTGCACTTAAAAGTAGCATTTTGGTCGACTCTGGTTGAATAATACTTTTTTTTTGTTAATTTAACTGCTGAGGCTGCCCACTAAAGTGTGCTAGCCTGTGTAAATCGATTTTACTGTTTGCTTAACTGCATTTCTGTGTGCTTTCCTGAAAAACAAAACAAAAAAAAAATACTCCTTGTTTTCCCGCCTTTGCTCGACTAGTTAAGACCAGTATACAGGCTTTGCTGTATTCTGGGCTGTGTGTAGTTCCTGTGTTGGCCATTGCCTTACTTGGATAGAAGGAAGTTTCTGAGCTCACCAGTGGGAGTGGGGAGCCTTGAGCAGCCTATCTGTCCCTGGGGGAAGTGACCTCAGCACTTCAGCTGTAAATCATTGGTTGCCTTGGACCATTTCTAGCTCTTTTCAAGTTCCCTGTATAAAAATCCACCTCAGGGCGTTTTTTTCTGGCTATATACCCAAGCAGAGCTCCACGTGGTCCTGCAGAGGGGTCCTGGCAACAGAGAACTGAAAGAAGCGACCACTTTCCAGATTTAAGTATTTTTGGGCTTTTTTTATCTGCATTGTCCTCTCTGGCTTTCATTTAACTAGATATAACTGTTTTTGTGTCTATCTGCTGATTTCTGAAGTATCTGCACATAAAAGTAGCATTTTGGTCGACTCTGGTCGAATAATACTGTTTTTTTGTTAATTTAACTGCTGAGGCTGCCCACTAAAGTGTGCTAGCCTGTAAATCGATTTTACTGTTTGCTTAACTGCATTTCTGTGTGCTTTCCTGAAAAAACAAAAAAAAAAATACTCCTTGTTTTCCCGCCTTTGCTTGACTAGTTAAGACCAGTATACAGGCTTTGCTGTATTCTGGGCTGTGTGTAGTTCCTGTGTTGGCCATTGCCTTACTTGGATAGAAGGAAGTTTCTGAGCTCACCAGTGGGAGTGGGGAGCCTTGAGCAGCCTATCTGTCCCTGGGGGAAGTGACCTCAGCACTTGAGCTGTAAATCATTGGTTGCCTTGGACCATTTCTAGCTCTTTTCAAGTTCCTGTATAAAAATCCGCCTCAGGGCTTTTTGCGGTTGGGCGCCTAAGCGCAGCAGCGGTTATACAGGTTTAAACTATTTCTGGCTCCGCCAAGTCTGCTCTTCAATTTTTCCCTTAGAAGCTCTACTCAGTCTATTTAGCTGTATATATTAGCACTTGTTTTCGGAACTTCTATCCTTAGCAAGCACTCATAATAAAACAAGCACTCTTACCCTAAAGTAAGCACTACATACCCACTTCCCTTAAAGGCACAGCACTCCTTATAATATTCTAGTATGTCGAGTGGTAGACCACTAGCATCCTCTCTTGTTCAGCTGGTTAATCTGGGAATCTTAAGACAATGTTACAATTGTCTCATGTACACAGACAACCCTCTCCTCCTTCCTACTAACACATATACTTGTGAGAGATGCAACTATATAGCCAGACTGGAGGCTGAACTCTCTCAACTCAGGACTGGCAAGACCAGACAGGAGGAGATGGTACCCACACCCAAAGCAAAACCAGTCACACATAAAACCACCACTACTACAAACCAAACACATAAGAACACAAAGACATACTCGGAGGCTCTTATAAAAACTTACCAAAACAACAGAGGCCTCCAAAGCAGACACCCAGAAATACACCCCACAAACGCAACACCTACAACACATACCTCAAGCAACAGGTGTGTCACACAATCACAGCCCCTAAGGCAAAACACTATGCCAGAGACATTAGTAATAGGTGACTCTATAGTCAGACACACCGCCGTTCCACTTACCAGGCTGAATAAGGAGAGGGTAACGGTGAGCTGCCTATCGGGAGCTAGGATCCGCCACATTACACACGCACTCAGGTCACTCCAAAGCAAGTACAAGTATGATTCAGTCATTGTCCATGCGGGTGTGAATGACCTGAGACGTACCTCCCTGGACTACATGAAAAGAGACATTGAGGAGCTCTCCGATTATGTAGCCCAGACTGGTATGACCCTGACCCTGAGCAGCATCCTGCCTTCACCAAGAATGATGCCTCAGTACAAAGACAAAATGATCAGTTTTAACAATTGGCTTAATCACTGATGTCATTCTAGGGGATCCAATGTCTGTCAGCCTGGGATGACATGCTGGACAAGCCACGTTGCTTCATGGGATGGCTTGCACCTGTCACCACTGGGCTTCCGGATACTGGCCAAGGCTCTTGCCACCCCATAGTGCCTTTTTAGGCAATGCTCAAAGGACAAATCAACCTCCATAAAAACAAAATGGAAAAAATTAAGGGTATGCTGCTCAGCGCCAGAAGTCTAAATCTCAAGATGCAGGCACTCGAGCACTTCTCAGTATGGAGAACATCGATGTCTGTGCAGTAACTGAAACCTGGTTCAAGGCTCCTGAGAGCACTCCAGCTACCAGGCTATACCTCATATCATGCTTTGCCTCAAGTTCCAGGCGAACCACAAAGGAGGAGGAGTGTCCATTTTCATAAAGGACACCTACACCTCTCGATTGGTGGCTACCCATGAAGCATCAGAAACCATACAAGTTTTACTCACCATAGGCAAAACTGCCATACAACTGGTGCATGTTATAGAACACCCTCCCAATCCAGGAATCCCATCAAGCATTCCTGAAAACACTGGAGGATATGAATGTCACACCAAACACCATCATATTGGGTGACTTCAACTACCCCAACATAGACTGGGCCCACTATTCTAGCCCTAACACCCTAGCCCAAAGATTCCTGGAATTCATAAACTCAAATGCTATGGAGCAACTGGTCACTTCTCCTGAGGAGAGATAATATACTTGACCTGATTATCACAAACATGGGGTCCAAATGCTCCGCACTGGATATAAACCCCTCACTAGTAAGATCTGATCATAAACTGATCACGTTGGATGTACATATCCACCCCCACCCCAGAACAAAAGACTACAGTGAAAAACTTTTCAAAAGCTGACTTTGCGCTCCTTAAGTCAGAAATGATATCCTTTAAGCCTACTGGGTTAATGGAAACCACATCCCAAAATGCTGAATCCTTCACAAAAGCCTTCTACGGACATCTCCAAGAATGCATGGATCAAGCAATCCCAACTAAAACCAAGACCCTCTCCACCAAGGGAAAGGAAACAGCCGGTTTGGTGGACCCGGCTATAAACAAACTGTACAACAAAAGAAGGAAGCTACTGCAGGACAAAGCCAAATCCCACAAGGGAAGGCTTCCTGATCAGCACAAGTAAAAACTACGTTCTCTCATAAAACATCTAAAGCAAACTTTGAGAAAAAGATTGCCAAGGATACCAAAGACAATCACAAGGCCTTCTTCAATTATGTCAGAACCTTGGGAGGAAATTCTCAGATATGCTCTGAGTTAGTACACAATGACAAAAAATTCACTGACCCTACCGACATTGCCAATATTCTGGCAGATGGGTTCAGTGCAAATTCTCCCTCCCTCACCCCCTAAAGATGAAGTAATTATCCCTGCTGAATGTAACCTACCTGTCATCACAGACATACAGGTGAAATCAGCACTCAACAAGGCAAAAAACACAGCATCTATGGGACCCGATGGTATCCCGGGTTGCGTGTTACGTGAACTTCAAGATGAACTAAACCCGCCCCTAAGAACGCTATTCAATCTTAGCCTCACTACAGGATATGTACCTGAACACTGGCGCACAGCAACAGTGGTCCCACTCCACAAAGGGGGAAATTCTACTGACCCTGGTAACTACCGCCCCATAAGTTTGACCAGCCTGGTCAGTAAGGCTATGGAAAGAATCATCATGGAACTCATAAATGGCGACATTGGGGATCTGCAGACCCTTGATCCCACCCAGTTCGGTTTTGTAAAAGGCAGATCCTGCCTCTTAAACCTGGTTGACTTCTTGAGACAGTCACTAGTGCCATCGGCGAGGGCAAGGCTGTCCACACTGCCTACTTGGACTTGGCTAAGGCCTTTGACACGATACCACACTCTGGCATCATTGACAAGCTCAGCAGCCTAAATGTAAATCCATATGTCACAAGATGGGTAGCAAACTGGCTAAAAACAGAACCCATAAGGTTAAAATTGCTGGAGCCATGTCAGACTCAAAACCAGTCACGAGTGGTGTCCCACAGGGCTCAGTCTTGGGTCCACTCTTATTCGGCATTTACTTCTCAGATGTGAAAGCAAATATGGGAGGATTATGGCTGACAAAGTTTGCAGATGACTGCAAACTGGGTGCCATAGTTGATTCACCTGCTGACACACACATCCTACAGAAAGGTCTCACTGAAACGGACAACTGGTGCCGGAATCATGGCCTCAAACTTAACGCCAAAAATGTATAGTCATCCCCTTTGGGAAAAACAAAGTACCCACAAATTATCACGTAGACAATAACCCACTGAATACGGAAGAAGTAATCAGAGACCTGGGACTCAGAGTCGATAGTGACCTCTCCTTTGACAACCATGTTGCCAAAGTGGTCAGAAAGACATTCTACCTTGCCCATCTCATCATGAAGGGATTCTCATCCAGATCAAAGGGAGGTCATCGCACCTCTATATTCCTCCCTTGTCAGGCCCATGATTGAATATAATGCTCCATTTGGGATGTATCTCACCCGGCACATGCAACAACTGGAAAGACCCCAGAAGTACCTCACCAAGAGGATCATAGGTCTCAAACATGTGCCTTATCCAGCTAGATTAAAGAAACTCCAGCTCTATTCAGTAGCATACCGCCTGCTCAGAGGTGATTTGTGCCTAACATATAGGGCCATGTCCAACCAGGAATTGATGGACATGCTCCATCTCAAAAAATCAAATCCACCAGAACCACGCGAGCTAAAGATTTCAACCTCTGCACAAATATGAATAGGACATGCTGGAGGGATAGATTCATAACACAGAGGTTACCCATACTCTGGAACAAAATCCCAGTTCATGTGAGACAGAGCCCTTCATTGGCACTGTTCAAGAAAAATCTCGATGCATGGATGGGAGATCATAAGTTTACCCGGAGTCACCTCAGTGTCACTACTAGACAGAGGTATAGTTTACTAAATAATGGGGTCCCACATGTGTCACTACTAGAGAGGCGCAACTATATGGTATGGGGTGGCGTAAGCCACATCACTGTTGGCTAGGCTTATAAATGCCCCCGGGCAGATAGCCTAGTACACTACTATGAAACTATGAAACTATCTGTGGATATAGCCAGATGCTGTCTTGGAGTCAGGTGAGGAGTTATAAAAGAACCAAGCTAATTAGATTTAATTAGCAGAGTACAGGAACTAAACCCCTTACAAATATAACACGGAAGCTGCACTGAGAGATGGGGCATCCCCAAACAATACACACAGTCCTCATGAGAGTCGCTGTTTGGCATTTTCCTACATTTCAGGCATTGCTTAAAGCCTGACGTTTCTTTCTTTTCAGATATATTCCACACACTCACATAAAATAAACAACCAAAGAGGAGGATAGAAGGGAGATTTTATATATATAGCTATAGTTTTTTTTTTTTTTTTTTGGAAAGGAGACAGAAATACCAGCAATTGTATTTAAGAATTACCACAAGGGTAGGGAGAAAGGCTGTACCAGCAATGGTACTAAGATTACAAAAAGGTAATTAAGAAAAGGAGTCAACAGGGAAGGGTAAAGGCTAGCGATAGACAAAAATCAGGAAAATTACAAGAAACTCCTATCAAACTCTATAAAATATCAAAAAAAATGTTTGACTTAGCTGAGAGCTGGCTTGGAAGTGGCTTTACGGCTACATGACAAATGAGATCTGAGGTAACAGGGAAAAGGGTACTATGGGTAAAAGCTTAACTCAAGAGTTTTTGGCTTGTGCTAGTTTGGTATAAGGTCAACTCAGTTCTGAGGACCGAACTGACATCCCATCAGTGATGAATGAATGAAGATTAACAAGATCAGATCTGTGGATATAGCCAGATGCTGTCTTGGAGTCAGGTGAGGAGTTATAAAAGAACCAAGCTAATTAGATTTAATTAGTATTTTTTTTTTGTTTTGATGGCCAGCTTGCCTAGTAATGTAGTGTCCCATTTTCAGTGAAGACACATGGAGAAAAAACAGACTACACAAGTGCATATGTAGAAATTCACACCATTTTGAAAATCATAAACCAGGGTGATATGGAACATCACAGCAGCAATTTGTAAAATTATTAAATTTATTTTAGTATGGCTCAATACAAATGAGACAATATTTTCAGTAGTTTATACAAATGCATTAAGGCAACTGATAGCAGAGAACAACAAGCATTCCAGTGTGTGTGTCAAGTGATTAGCTGCTGCAAATGATGCCACCAAAAAACAGTATGGAGTGTGTAAGAGAGGACAGAAGTTTTATTTCTGAGGTCTGTGTGAAATAGTATCTAATCATAATGAGAACTACCTAATATTCATTTCCCTTTCATTCACTCACCAATTACCCACTTAAGTCAACACAGGATCACTGGAAGCTTGAGCCTATCCTGGCACTCAGTGGACCCACAACTGAGAAACTCATTCTCATGAGGGTGACAACCTGTCTCTGGACTGTCTAACTCTTTTTTTTACTTTAGCAAGGACTTGGTCATCCAAGAAAAGTGAAGTACTTATGTAGTATTATGCTTGCACATTGTACATTATCTGTAAAGGGAATATGATCATCAGTTGTTTTGATACGGAGTACTGGAGAAAAAGGGACTAAAATTATATGGAATTGCTTTTGTTTGCATTGACAATGAGGTGGGAATCACAGAGCCAAATTTTAAGTATAGAGAAACCTGCATGCAGATCTTTATCTGTTACTGCTAGTTCATGATTAAATGAAAAGCAAAACAGAGCAGTGTCATCTGCATACTGGTACATGGATAGGTTATCACAGCAATCAGGTGAAAACTGTACATACATACTGAATATTATATGTCCAAATACACATCCATGTAATACCCATTTGTTGCTTACATATTCGGTGGAGTGCACTTCACCCCACCTCTTCTGGACTTTCCTATTTGTCACATAGCTATGGAACAGTTTGTTTATGAGTCCTATATGGCTAATGGTATCAATGACCTTAGAAAGGTCTAAGAAAAAGCCCAACATGTCTCCTTTATTTCCCTAACAAGTTCTGTAAAAGTCAGTACTATGTTAACAAAGAAACCCCCTTGCTGCAAATTTTTATATTACAGTTTTACAGTTTTTATGTGGACAAGTGCATGATGGCCAATATGGTCTACAACTTTGGCTAAGTTTAGGAAGGCATTAGGCTATAATTTTTGACTCAGCTGAAGAAGCCCCCTTTGTGAAACTGACTGATACTGGTACAGGTTTTTTTCAAAGGGTAGGAACTATGCTTCACATAACCCGAAGAGTGAGGAGGAACGTTACTGAATGTTCTGTCTGTCTTATACGTTGAGTGGTAAATCATAAGATTATGCTGATCTCAAAACATTACTGATCTTCAGTAGTTTTCTAACAGAAAATAAAAACATGCTACCTTATTTTAAATGAAATGAGCGGAGTGAAGTCAGATTTTAATTGATTGATGAGTCAGTTCATTTACTTATTCATTACAGATTCTAGGTCCTTTTAGAAATTATTTTGACTGGACCACAGTTGAATGTATAGGTCACCATTTAGCTTTAAATGAGCAACCATGAGGTAGCAGTTTCAGTTCTGATGAAGTCCAGTTCATGTAATGGTTGCTTAACTTGTCTTGTTTTACTGAGTTATTTAAAAATCCTTTTATAATAAATGTTGACAAATTAATTTCTGCATCTTGGAGTATTTGTTAAGTGGAAGGTCCTTGGGAGGAACATCAACAATGCACATTTGGTTTTTGGTTTCATTTGTGCACCAAAATGTTTTCTATGGTTAACTTTAACAAAACCTTTGCTATTCTTTTAACCATTATAGACATAAACTATTTATAATCATGGTTTAAAATTGAAGTCATAGGTGACTCTATAGTCAGGCACACTGATGTCCCACTCACCAGGCTAAACAAGGAGAAAGTTACTGTCAGCTGCTGTCGGGTGCCAGGATCCGCCACATAACGCATGCACTCAGGTCACTCCACTTCTTCTTCTTCTTCGGCTCGCCACAGCGGATCACCTTGTCCGCACATTGAATGGCAGTGCCCAACCTTCCACGCCAATTTAGAGTGTCCAATCCACCTGCAGCATGTCTTTGGGATGTGGGAGGAAGCGGAGCACCCAGAGGAAACCCACGCACCACAGGGAGGACATGCCAGAAGGCACCCCAGCCGAGGATTGAACCGGAGAACCTCTTGCTGTGAGGTGGCAATGCTAACCACTGCACCACCGTGGCCGCCACTCAGGTCACTCCACAACAAGTACAAATACGACTCTGTCATTGCCCATGTTGGTGTGAATGACCTGAGACATACCTCCCTGAATTACATGAAAAGAGACATGGAGGAGCTTTCGGATCTTGTAGCCCAGGAGGGTATGACCTTAACCCTGAACAGCATCCTGCCATCACCCAGAATGATACCACAGTACAAGGACAAAATGATTGACTTCAACAATTGCCTAAGCTTCTGGTGTCATTCTAAGGGGATCCAGTATCTGTCTGCCTGGGACGACATGGTCAACAGACCACGATGCTTTGCCACAGATGGCCTGCACCTGTCACCCATGGGATTCCGGATACTGGCTAAGGCTCTTGCCACCCCTATAGTGCCTTTTTTAGGTAAGGTTCAAATGCTAAATTCACCACCGTAACAGGTACAAGCAAGCAAACTCTGAGGGTAATGCCACTCAATGCTAGAAGTCTAAACCCCAAAATGCACTCACTCGAGGCACTCCTTAAAATGGAGAACATCGACATCTGTGCAGTGACAGAGACCTGGTTCAAGGCTCCAGAGAGCACCCCTGCATTACCAGGTTATAATTCATACCACACTTTTTGGCCACCTAACCTGGACCGAAACACTAAAGGCGGAGGTGTGTCCATATTCATTAAAGATATCTACACCTCCAGGCGAGTTGCTCAACATAATGCACCCGAACTTATCCAAATGCAACTAACACTGGGCAAGACTGCAATCCAGGTTGTAGCTTGTTACAGATCCCCCACCATGCCCCTGGATTCCCACTCTTTATTTCTTAAGATACTGGAAAAAATACCTTAATTACAGGTGATTTCAACTACCCCACTATCAACTGGAAAAACTACTCATGTACCAACACATTCACTCAATGTTTTCTGGAATTCATAAATTCCAATGCCTTGGATCAGCTTGTCCATACCCCCACCAGGAGCAGCAATATCCTGGACCTGGTCATTACCAATATGGGTAACCGGTGTTCCACACCAGAGGTCAACTCCTTGCTGGTCAGATCCAACCACAAGCTAATGACCCTAGACATCCATATTCCACCCCACCCCCATTAAGGAAGCCACCGTCAAAACCTACTCCAAAGCCAACTTCATGCTTCTTAAGACAGAAGTGGCAAACTTCATGACACCCATGCAGGTGGAAAATAGAGGTACAACTGCTGAATCTTACACAAATGCACTGTATAAGCACATACATGAATGCATGGATCGTGCCATCCCCAAAAAAACTAAGATGCTATCCTCCAAAAAAAAGGAAGCCAATCTGGTGGTCCCCTGCCATAAACAAACTCTACAACAGAAGGAAGAAGCTGTTGCAAAAAAGAGTAAAATCCCAAGATTGGAGGAACTCCCTGGTCAGCCTCAGCAAGAAGCTGAGATCCCTCATAAAATCCTCCAAAGCCAGTTATGAAAATAAAATCACCACTGATTCCAAAGAAAACCACAAAGCATCTATGTCAAGAATCACAATGGCAACACTCAGATCCGGTCTGAGTTACAGCACAATGGCACTAAATATACAGAACCAACTGATACTGCCAACATCCTGGCAGACAGGTTCAGTGTTAACTTTACCCCCCTCTCACCCTCCAAAGGGCCAATTTTAATACCAGAAGAACACAAAACACCTGCAATCACGGATGAACAAGTAAAGACCGCACTCTCCAAAGCCAAGAACACAGCATCCATGGGACCAGACAACATCCCAGGCTGCGTACTGCACGAACTACAGAACAAATTGGCACCCCACCTAAGTACCATGTTCAATCATAGCCTCACGTCAGCCTATGTGCCTACTGAATGGTGCACAGTGACAGTTATCCCACTCCACAAAGAGGGTGCCACCACGGACTCTAGAAACTACTACCCCCATTAGCCTGACGAGCCTGGTCTGCAAGGCCATGGAACATATCATCTTAGAGCTTATATACAAAGACATAGGTAACCTCCAAACCCTGGACCCCATTCAGTTTGGGTTTGTAAAAGGTAGATATGTCTACTAAACCTGATTGACTTCTTTGAAGCAGTCACTAGAGTCATAGACGAGGGCAGGGTAGTGCACACAGCCTATCTTGACCTCGCCAAGGCATTCAATACCATCCCCCACTCTGGAATTATAGATAAACTCACTAAACTGGGCATAAATCCCTATGTCACAAGATGGGTGGCCAACTGGCTCACTGACAGAACCCACACAGTAAAAGTAGCCTACTCCAAATCTGACTTCAGACCAGTGATGAGTGGAGTACCCCAAAGGGTTCGGTCTTGGGTCTTCTCCTGTATGGCATCTAATTCTTTGAGAATGTCTTTGGCTAACAAAGTTCGCAAATGACTGCAAACTGGGAGCCATAATAGAATCACCTAATGATGTAGACATTCTACAAAAGGGCCTCACAGAGACAGATGCTTGGTGTCAAAGTCATGCCCTCAAGCTCAATGCCAAGAAGTGCATTGTCATCCCCTTTGGGAAAAACTCGGTACCCATGAACTACCACATAGGCGATAGCTCACTAAACACTGAAAGTGTGATAAGAGTCCTCGGGACACAGGTGGACAGTAGTCTCTCCTTTGATAACCACCGCCACAGTAGTCAGGAAATCCTTCTACATGGCACACCTCCTCACAAAAGGGTTCTCCTCTAGAAAAAAGGAGGTCATTGTTCCTCTCTACTCATCCCTCATCAGACTCATTATAGAGTACAATGCCCCATTTGGCATGTATCTCACAACACACCTACAATTGGAAAGGCCACAGAAATACCTCACTAAGAGTATTACCGGTCTCAAACAGATACCCTATGCCAACAGTCTCAAAAAACTCCATCTTTACTCCGTCGCATATCACCTACTCAGAGGTGATCTCTGCCTAACATACAAAGCTATGTCAAACCCAGAGCTGTTGGACATGCTACACTTAAAGAAATCCTAATCTCTCCAAACCACACGCTCCAGGGACCTAATCCTTGTCACCACAATAAACAGAACATGCTATAGGGATAGATTCCTGTCCCAGAGACTTCCCGTACTCTGGAACAAACTACCCATTCATGTCAAGCAAAGCTCTTCATTGACCTTCTTTAAGAAAATTCTTGGCGACTGGATGGGAAATAGAAAATTCACCCTGGGGATCACTTATGTGGCACTGCTTGACAGAGGCACAGGAAAATCATGTTCTTGGGTGGCGAAAGCCAAGGAACCTTTTTGGCTAGGCTTATATAGGCCCCAAGGCCAATAGCCTAGTACCTACCTATGAACCTATGAAATGGGTCTATATGAAGCTGGGTCTGATGAGTCTTTGCCTTTATGCATTATAGCTTTCTTCCAGGATGTTAGTGCTTCCCCTCCTTATAAAATATTGTTTAACAAAACCTTCCAGAGCTTTATAATTTTCTTCTCTCCTAGCTTCCAAACATTCATAAGCAGTAGTGTAGCTAGGGCAGAGTGAAAGGGGCAACAGCCCCAGGTGTAAAGCATTGGGGGTGCGATCAGCTGAACCTGATCACTCTTTAATGTAATACCAGCTTTTAAAAGCCAGTCAGTATTGCAGTTGCTGTCAAATCTGAGCGATGTAGCGCTTCATGTGTGGTCTAAATTGTAGCAAATAGTTTCCTATAGTTTAAATAGTTTAAAAGTTAAAAAAAAACTTTTTTTTTTTTAATAAAACCTGAGGACTGTAGCACTCCATGCAGGCAGGGTATAAAATGCAGTGACTGTTTGCTACATTTATAGCAAGCAGATTGTTACAGTTTAAAAATATTTTTTTTTAACTAAAACATGAGTGCTGAAGTGCTCCATGCAGAGAGGTATAAACTGTTGTAATTTTTGCTACAGCTTAAAGGGACACTATCTCATTACTAAAACTACATTTCTATCTCGGACCGAAGCTGAAAATATTTCCACCCACTTAGCTAATCACCTCCCTTTTTGTGACATCATTAATGAGGTTCTAACAATCCCAACCACCTTATTAACATCCTCTCATTCCAGTTTTGTCTTCCCTCTACAAACTGACAGACTGTTGTTCTAGTTCCTATATAGGGACAGATTTCATATATTGCTTATATAAGTTTAAAATCGCTAGAATGACAATTTTTGTTTGCGTGCATTTTTTTTTCTGAAACATATGAAATCTGAAATGCAGGTATATGTCATTATTTAGTGGCTTCAGACCTCGGTGATTTGCCATAAAAACACAAAATTTATGAGGAACTGACCAAAAATATTAGACAGAAATCTGGACATTCTGAAAAAATACTGGACAGCTGAAACGTATGCATGACAGTCCCAGATGCGATCGGACGATCCCGATTGCTTTTTAATGTAATACCAGTAGTTAAAAGCCGGTATTGCATTTGCAGTCATACCTCAATGGAGTAGCACTTTCTGTGTGGTCTTAACTGTAGCAACTGTTGCTAGCAGTTTGCTACAGTTTAAAAGTAAAAACAAAAGTTTTTTTTTTCTTTTTTAAACTAAAATTTATCTAAACCAACGAAGAGCGCAACACCCCACAGAGCAAATGCCTTGCTGCGATAGAAAAACAAAAAGCATAATCCAAAACACAGCAAGCAGCAAAGGCAACCACATATTCCAAGAAATGCCAGTACTCACTTCAATATAAAATAGAACAAAGATACTTTATTGTACACACTCGGTAAGCACTTTCACTACTCGCTTCATCAGACCATCAAAAGCACATATCCCAGGTCACTCCTTATATAACAACAGCCTTAATCAATTATATAGTTAACTAGTAATCTTTTTTTAAAACAACACTCCCACATTAACTGCACCCTAAATATAGTGGAAGGTAGTGTAAGCATATAAAAACACAAACATGTATAAACTTAAAACCCATGACACTCAAACTAAGACTAATAAAGTTATAATTATAAAATTATAATTATAAAAAACTCTATTATCTATAACAAAGCAAATAAAAAATAAACTAATATCAAATAGATATTTTGTATAAAAACATGTTGAACAACAAGATTTGTTATGGGGACCTTCTTCTAGGACAACAGGTAAATACTTGATTCAAAAATATATACAATAAATCAGCAACCCACAAAGGGCTAATTCACCATTAGCCCCCTGGATTTTAATACAGGTGAGTGGGAGGTTTATGCATCCTGACACAGGACGTGAGTATGTGTTTCATTCTTCAGCCGACTGTGTCACCTCCAATGTTGTTTACCTTGTTGTGTGTGAGGTTTGCAAGTTGTTTAATGTTGGTAAAACAAATAGGATGTTTAAGAACAGGATTAGGGAGCATCTACATGCTATCAGAATACAGTTGTCTTATAATGCATTAGTTAAGCATGTCTTGGTTGAGGGCCGTGACCACCACTTTAAGTTTATGGTTATCGATACCATCTTACCCATTGCACGTGGGGGTGATATTAGGAATGGCACAGAAAAGAGGGAGATGAAATGGATTATGGAGCTTAGGGCCAATCGAGGGAGATGGCTCAATGAGAGAAGTTGGCTGCAACTCATAACCATGAACAGATGAAATGTAACTCCTTCTTACTGGAATAATCTGACTTAGATAACTTAACACTCGGTAATCATTTAAGAACGCTATTGAATTATTTCTACAAGTTTGCCCAAGGTGTGAGTTTGAGTAACACATTTTCCCCTCTCATGCAATGTCTCTCAAACTTGCATCAAGTATTTTCTCCTTTTTGAGCAATTCGTTTACAAGATGTAAGTATTTGGCAAGTCAAGTAATAACAAGAGCCTAATACAGTGTCAAGTACAGTTCTTGTTAGTGACCAACGACAAATAAATACATTAATATATTTGTTTTATGAGTTTGTTTGTTGATAGCTTAGAAACAACAGACAGAGGATTGTATGCTGTAGCTAACATTTCTCATTTTTTGTTATACAAGATATCTTTTTTTCAAAACTAAGAAAGTCAACTATTTTTAAAATATTATGACACCACAACATGTAAGTAGAGTTATATAAATATCTTGTTCATATTTTCAGTTGCTTTAACTTCCTTTTGTAATGTTAATGTAGACATTTGATATATTCCATTTGGAGCTTTTTAAGTTGTGTTTCCTCTGAAAGATGGCTTTGCCCAGAGTCCATACCTTTCAACCTCCTAGCGCATTTAATGGGGGGACAAAGGCCTCAAATAGGGATAAATTTTAAATACTGCTCTTATAAACTTAGAAAGTTGCTAGAATAACGGGATTTGTGTTAGTGTGCATTTTCTGAAGGATGTCAAGTCTGAAACTCAAATGCGTGTAATTATTCATTGACTTTAATCATCAGATCATCTGTAATTCAGTGACTTTAATCCTAAAATCACCCCAGTGATTTGCCAAAAAAAAACAAAAAAACCCCAGAAATTTTATAAAGAACAGGCCAAAAATATTAGGCAAAAATCTGGACTTTCTGCAAAAAGGTTGACAGTTGAGAGGTATGAGTCTAGGTCAATAAAACAAAATAAATAACTTAAAAATTCTGAATAATACATAAAGCTGAAATAACACAACATACAGGGGCTTGTTTATTAACAAGTCTTCTTACCCCATAACAAATGACAATAAAATATCAGGCCAAGGTATACTAGCAATAATCAATGTTGGAAAAGTGGATTGTGCAACAGCCATGTTTCCATTATCTCATTCAGGCTTCTCATTGTGGTCTAACTCTAGCATTTGTGTGTAAATATTACACAACCCACTTGGAACTGCTTTGTCAACAACTAATTCTTAATCATTTTATCTTTCTCCTAATCATTACTCTGATCATCATTTTCCTACTCCTTATAGTACTGACCACTGTCCTAATCCTTAGCATAAACACTCCTCTCATAATCCTTATTGTACACAGTTTCTCTGAATCCTCACCATACTCACCTTTCCCCTAATCTGTATTGTACTTGTCTTTCTCATAATCTTTACTCTTCTCACCTGTCTGTCTCCTAATCATTATACGACTCATTTATCTCCTGTTATTCTACTCACGTCTATCCTAATCCTTGCCATACTGACCACTGTCATAATCCTTACTCTGCCTCTTTATACTTTATCTATTCCTCATTAAATTAATTAAACTCCTGGTTAACCATTGCTACAAGTGATCTAACTGACCAAAAGAAATACCAATCCACCTGTTTCAAAGAACATATGCCACTGCATTTGTTGTATGTCATTATTTAATTTTATCTAAATGATTTGTTGTACTCTTACTGTGTGTTGTACTTCCTTAACTTTTACTTCAGCACTGCTGAGATCTTTAGTTGCTGTACATGCCTAACTCAATCAATGTGCACCTGGGCCTCCAAGACTGCATCATGTACTTCTTTGATTCATTTTCAGTATGCATCATACTTCCACTGCTATGAACTGCAACTTTAGTTGGTACAGAAATTTAAATTAATGTAACTATTTTAGTTTATTTTAGTTTAATCAATCTAGTCTGAGTTATGACTGAAAAGGGTTTGTGAAAGCTTTCCTAGCTAGTTAACAAATTAAATGTGAAATAAATCCATACCCCCCAGTATTTATTATTGCTTGGAAAATGGTCTTGGAGAATCAGCAATACCCATGGGATACCACAATCCTATATAATTGCACTTTATAAGCACTTACACGAGTGCATGGATCGTGCAATCCCTAACAGAACCAAGATGCTATCCTCCAAAAAAAGGAAGCCAGTCTGGTGGTCCCCTGCTATAAACAAAGAAGAAAGAAACTGTTGCAAAAAAGAGTAAAATCCCATGACTGGAGGAACCCTGTGGTCAGCCTCAGTAAGAAGCTGAGATCCCTCATAAAATCCTCCAAAGCTAGTTACGAAAACAAAATCGCCACTGATTCTAAAGACAGCCACAAAGCATTCTATAGCTATGTCAAGAATCTCAATGGCAACACTCAAATCTGCTCTGAGTTACAGCACAATGGCACTAAATATACAGAACCAACTGATACTGCCAACATCCTGGCAGATAGGTTCAGTGCTAACTTTACCCCTCTCTCATCCCCTAAAGGGCCCATCTCTATACCGGAAGTACCTGTAATCACGACTGCACAGGTAAAAAACACACTCTCCAAAGCCAAGAACACAGCATCCATGGGACCTGACAACATCCCAGGCTGTGTTCTACATGAACTACAGAATGAACTGGCACCCCACCTAAGTACCATGCTCAATCATAGCCTCACCTCAGGCTTTGCGCCCACTGAATGGTGCGCAGCAATGGTTATCCCACTCCACAAAGGGGGAGCCACCACGGACCCCGGGAACTACTGCCCCGTTAGCCTGACGAGCCTGGTCTGCAAGGCTATGGAGCGTATCATCATGGAACTTATAAACAATGACATTGGTAATGTCCAAACTCTGGACCCTTCCCAGTTCGGGTTTGTAAAAGGCAGATCATACCTCCTAAACTGATAGACTTCTGTGAAGCGGTCACCAAAGCCGTAGATGATGGTAAGGTGATTCACACAGCTTATCTAGATCTCGCCAAGGCTTTTGACACCATCCCCCACTTTGGAATTACAGACAAACTCACTAAACTAGGTACAAATTCCTAAGTCACAAGATGGGTTGCCAACTAGCTCACTGACAGAACCCACACTGTGAAAGTGGCAGACTCTAAATCCAACTTCAGACCAGTGACAAGTGGAGTACCACATGGTTCAGTCCTAGGTCCTCTCCTGTTTAATATCTACTTCTCTGAAGTACAGGCTAACACAGAAGATCTTTGGCTAACAAAGTTTGCAGATGACTGCAAACTAGGAGCCATAATCAAAACTCCTAACGATGTGGACATCCTACAAAAGGGCCTCACTGAGACAGATGCCTGCTGTCAAAGCCATGGCCTCAAGCTCAATGCCAAAAAGTGCATTGTCATCCCTTTTGGTAAAAACTCTGTACCCATGAACTACCACATAGGCAGTAGCCTACGTAACACCAAAAGTGCGATAAGAGACCTTGGGACACAGGTGGACAGTAGTCTCTCCTTTGATAATCACATCGCCACAGTAGTCAGGAAATCCTTCTATGTGGTACACTTCATCACAAAAGGTTTCTCATCCAGGAAAAAAGAGGTCATTGTTCCCCTCTACTCATCACTCATTAGACCCATTATAGAGTACAACGCCCCTTTTGGAAAGGCCACAGAAATACCTCACAAAGAGGATTACTGGCCTCCAACAGATGCCCTACACAGACCATCTCAAAAAACTCCAGCTTTATTCTGTTGCATATCGCCTACTCAGAGGCAATCTGTGCCTAACATACAAAGCTATGTCAAACCCAGAGCTGTTGGACGTGCTCCACGTAAAGAAATCCCAATCCCTCCGAGCTACACGATCTAGGGACCTAATCCTTGTCACCACAATAAACAGAACATGCTGGAGGGATAGATTCTTGTCCTAGAGACTTCCCATACTCTGAAACAAACTACCTATCTATATCAAGCAAAGCTCCTCATTAGTACTCTTCAAGAAAAATCTTGATGATTGGATGGGAGATAGGAAATTCACCCCGGAGATCACTTCTGTGGCTCTGCTTGACAGGGGCACAGAAAAATAATTTTCTTGGGTGGCAAAAGCCAGGGTACCGTTTGGCTAGGCTTATATAGGCCCTAAGGCCAATAGCCTAGTACCCACCTATGAACATTCCTAAATGGGGAATGAATGCAGAGGGAGAGTCCACTAAAAAGAACAATGTTTATTCGGGCATGAAATTCATATACCGAGACTGAAATCCTGTATTGGAGTTACAATTATCCTTTCTCTTCATTAACAGGGACTCTTAAAAGCAGTGGTTCTGATGTGAAAAATAAAGCAAAAAGCCATGATTGGTGGGCAGTAAAAGAAAAA